>NW_015159719.1:1010414-1148057 GCF_001447785.1 Gekko japonicus
GATATGGTCCCTCCTAGAGAGACCCATCAAAAGCCTGGCCGCAGCATTCTGCACCAGTTGCAGCCTCTGGATTTGTGACAAAGGCAGCCCCATGTAGAGAGCAGTGGTCTAGTCTCAAGATGACTGTCGCATGGATCACTGTGGCCAGATCATCCTGGTCCAGGTAGGGGGCCAACTGCTGAGCCCGCCGGAGATGGAAAAAGGCAGACTTGACAGTGGCTGCCACCTGGGTCTCCATCGTTAAGGCAGAGTCCAGGTGTACTCCCAAACTCCGAACCCCAGACGTAGGCACCAGAGGCACCCCATCGAAGGTCAGGAGAGGGAGCCCCACTCCTGTCCCGGTCTGACTCAGGCCCAGGACCTCAGTCTTCGCTGGGTTTAGTTTCAATCGACTCAGTCAGAGCCAACCAGCCACGGCTTCAAGTGCCCGATGTAGGTCATCGGGGCTCGAGTCCGACCGGCCGCGCAGCATCAGATAGAGCTGGGTGTCATCAGCATATTGGTGACATCCCAGCCCATAACTCCGGATAATCTGGGCAAGGGGGCGCATATAGATGTTAAATAGCATCGGGGACAGCACTGCCCCCTGTGGTACCCCACACTCAGTGGGATACCTGCAGGAGCGCTGGTCCCCGAGAGCCACCCTTTGTCCCCGACCTTGCAGGAAAGAGGCAAACCATTGAAGGGCAAGCCCCCGAATCCCCACGTCGGCAAGACGATGGGTCAACAACTGGTGGTCGACAGTGTCAAACGCTGCCGATAGATCTAGCAACACCAGTGCCGCCACACCGCCTTGATCCAGATGTCTCCGGAGATCGTCAGTCAGAGCGACCAAGGCCATCTCGGTCCCGTGGCCCGGGCGGAAGCCGGACTGGAAGGGATCAAAGACTGAAGCATCCTCCAGGAAGCCCTGTAACTGTACAGCCACCGCCCTCTCTATCAATTTGCCCAAATAGGGCAAATTGGACACCGGCCAATAGTTGGTCAATTCGGCCGGGTCCAAAGATGGTTTTTTTAGGAGAGGGTGGACCATCACATCCTTGAGCGCTGTTGGCAAATGCCCCTCCAAGAGGGACGTGTTGATAATATCTCGCACAGCGCCTCGCAGCCCCCCAGGACTCGCTTTAATGAGCCAGGAGGGGCACGGGTCAAGGTCACATGTGGTTGGGCATACAGAAATGAGCAATCTGTCCACTTCGTCCAGACTGAGTAGATTGAAACATTCTAAATCCGGCCCTGAAGACGTGCAAGGGGCCTCAAGTTCACTCACTGTCTCAATTGTGGCGGAGAGGTCACGGCAGAGCCCCAAGACCTTATCTGCAAAAAAGCTCGCATAAGCCTCACAGCCAAGTTCCAATTCCTTATCTTTTTGCTCGCCATGAGGCAAGGTTATTAAATTCCAAATTACTCTAAATAATTGGGCCGGGCGCGAGCTCGCAGACACAATCTAAGCCGCATAAAAATCCTTCTTAGCGGCCTTGACTGCCAACTCATAGGATCTCATAAGCATCCTATAAGATGTTCTTGAGGCCTCGTCGCGAGCGCGGCACCACCGTCTCTCTAATTGTCTAAGTTCTCATTTCAGCGCCCACAACCCCTGGGTATACCAGGGGGCGTGCCTACCGCGAGTGCAGAGAGGACGCCTGGGAGCGATCTCGTCAATGGCTGCGGAGAGTCGGACATTCCAGTCCTCCACCAGCTCATCCAACGAGCCGCCAGGGGGCCTTGGATCCCGTAGAGCTCTCTGGAACCGCTCCGGTTCCATCAGGCTCCGCGGGTGAGCAAAATTACGCTCACCGCCCAAACAGGGTTGAGGTGGAATGCTCAGACGGGCCTTTAGGGCCAGGTGGTCCGACCATGGTACTGCCTCGGCAGTGATCCGGTCCACCTCCACTCCCACCGCAAAGATCAGATCGAGCATGTGACCAGCCCGATGCGTAGGGGCCGATACAACCTGTGAGAATCCCAGCGCCGCCATGGATGACACCAGGTCGCACCACCATGGATGACACCAGGTCCGTAGCCCGGCTGGAGGCTGCGTCCTCAGCATGGACATTGAAATCACCCAAGACAATCAGTCGAGGGTGATCCAAAGCCCAGCCTGATATGGCCTCCAGCAGGGACGGCAGACTATTGGCCGGTGTATTAGGCGGTCGGTACACCAGCCAAATTGCCAAACTCTCCTCAGCCCCCAGCAGCATGCCGACACATTCTATGCCCACGATCTCTACGGCCGGGAGTGCCCTAAAGGAGTAAGCCTCCCGAACGAGAATAGCCACTCCTCCCCCCGCCCCCGCGTCCAAGATTGGTGAAGGACCGAGTAGCCCGGGGAGGCCAGCTGCGTGAGAGCTAAAGTCGCACCTTCCCTCACCCAGGTCTCCATCACGCACGCCAGGTCCACCTGATGTTCCGTCACATACTCCCGTAAGGTTGTGACTTTGTTGTTAATGGACCTGGCATTGCACAACACCAATGACGGAGGAGGGTCCATCCTGGCCCCACTGCCAGCCACCCTCAGGATGGGCCATAGGCTGGAAGGGCACAGAGCTCTCTTGTTTCTCAGTGACCTTCCATTAGCACTCTGCCTAGGCCCATCACTGAACTTCCCCCTCCCCAAGAGCACCGGAATCTGCTGTTCCCCCATTCTGGTGTATTATTCAATGGCCGTCTCCAAGGGTTCAGACCACCAAATGCACTACACAGCTAAAAACTCTGTCACCACAGTTACAATTACAATTCAATTTAAGGCTGCACAAGCAACATTACATTAATATCAAATCAGCTGATCCTCCTACCTCAATCACCTACACCAACAATAAATACCTACTCACAGCCAACCGATACACTTTCCATACAACACCCAACAGCCAGGCTAAACATCATCACTACACATACATCGACTTCATCTCCCCATTGGTGACCCTCTCACACCTCCCTCCTTTGTTGTTCATCAGAGGCTATGCTGAATTCACTCCTCTGCATGCAAAGTTCCCTTCTTTGTCCACTGGAGGGCCTCATTGTTACCAGATCCCCGATCCTCTGCCACTCCCAGACCTGCTGGAAAAAAAGGAAACCTGGAAACCTGGGCTCCGCCAATTGAACATAGACTCCACCAGAGGGCACAGACAATCCAACGGGGGGGGGGCAGCCGGCTCGGCTCCGATCCCTCTCCGAGCCAGAGCCCTCAGGCCGGTCCCTCTGCTCCACTGGCCGGCTCCCAGTCTTCCCAGCCGGCTCTCCGTATTGGCACTCGGCGCCGCGCCGTGCTCCAGCTCCCCACTCTCCAAACTGTCACCCAGCCAGCAGGCTCCTCGGTCGTTCGCCGGCCGCCCCAACGCCTCCGGGGGCCCTCCGCGCTGCCCTGCGACACCTCCCGGTAAGCCTCGGCAGTTAAGTTGGTCCAATCGTTCGGCGGTTTCGTACGATGTCTTGTAAGGTTCATTAACCTCACACAGCTTAGTTTCCGACCGGGGGTCCTGGGCTAGGGGTCCTAAACCGCTCCAAGGAAAGGCCAGCGGCGACACAGAGGAATCCAATACAGGGGCCTCTCGGATGGAAAAACAAGCACCCACCAAAGCCTCCACGTCACTCCGCCCTTTCCTTAGCCCAGTCGGCCCAGTCTGAGCTCTTCTCCTGCACCCGACAGCTCTTCTCCTGCACCCGACAATGGCTGCTTTGGGCAGTGGACTCTATGGCATTATACTCTGCTGAAGTCCCTCCGCACCCCAAACCCTGCCCTCCCATTAGTATTCCCAGCCTCCAGACAGCACCTGGAGATATCCAAGATCAGTTCTCCTGGAGAAAATGGCTGCTCTTGGCAATGGACTCTATGGAATTATACCCTGCTGAGGTCCCTCCACCCCCCAAACCCGTCCCTCCCCAGGCTCTACCCCTCAAATCTACAGGTATTTCCCAACCCAGAGTTGGCAACCCTGTAACTGGCTGTCATGACAGGGCCAGTGTGGCAAGGCAGAGAGGGAGAGTTTACAGTCCAGTCCAAGAGTCAAGCCAGAGAGATCAAAAGTGTCCGAGCAAAAGCCCCAAGCACAAAAAGCCAAGCCGTAGTCAAACATTACCGATAGTCAGAGTCCAAGCAAGCCAGTATCATAATCAGGAAGCGTAGCTGAGGATCAAGAGCCAGAGGGGTCGTCAAAACACGGACTGGAGTCAGGAGCAGGGAAAAACAGGCAGGAGCTAGACAAAGTCAGAGGTGCAGAGCTTCTGGTCCAAAAAACAAGTTTGCCAAAACAGTTTACTAGCAGCCAGCAGTCTGTTCAAATAGCGTGCTGGGTCATTATCTCATTAGCACGGCTTCACGAAGTCCTTGAATCTGTTAGTAATCTGGGCTTAATCGCAAGCGTGCCTCCTTGCACCTGGTTGCCAAATCCCAGCGTCTCTGATTCCTCAGCTGGTCAACAGGTAGCGGAGAATCGGGTGGTGTGTTGCTGGGGCCAGGCATTGCCTAATTGGCCTCAGGTGCAAACTGTCCTGGGGTTTGACATTCATCCTCCCCGGCACTTAGGTTTGGTGAGGGCTCTCGTGCTTCTGATGATGTTAAAGGCACGGAGTCCTCAGTTCCAGAGCTCCCAGGCACCAGGTCGGGTACAGGCATGACACTGGCTATGGAACCGCTTTCCAGATCCTTGGAACCCAGAAGACAGCATGGCATAGGAGGACATGCTTTTCTACCTTAGCTGCCATAGCATAACCCCAAATCAACATAAGTCAGGGGTGGAGGGAACCATACCTGCTACCATGAGGCTGTCCTCCCATACTACCCACTTGGGGCAGCAAAATGACTTGAGACAGCCCTGCCTTATAGCTAAGCAGAAGGAAATAAACATGGCTTTCCTCCCTCTATTTTCCCCTTCCCTTGCCACCCCACCAGCCACAGTCGGGACACTCACCTGGAGCTTCCTTCTAGAGCTCATTGTATTTCTTCCCACAATGGGCCTTACTCCTAGTTTATAATAAAACAACTTGGTAGAACAGCCATAGAAAAATAAACAAAAAGAAAAGAGATAATTGACTACTCAGCAAGAAGGGGGGGGAAACGAAATTCCTGTGTGTAATTGAGAAAAGAGGGCACTCTGCTTTCTCATATTACCTCCAAATTTCTTCTCTATCTATTGATTCTGAGATGGGACTCTGTGTGTGTGTGTGTGTAAAGTGCTGTCCAGTCTAAGCCTACTTATGGCGACCATAGAAAGGGGCTTTCAAGGCAAATGAGAAGCCAAGGTGGTTTTTCATTGCCTTTCTTTGCAGAGTCTACGTTGGTGGTCTCCCTTCCAAGTACAGACCATGCATAACTTCCCAGATCTGATGAGATCAGGCTATGCCACCTTTCCTCCCACAGTAGGGATTATCTAGTTTAAAATTCTGTGCAGCATTGGGACAGGTAATAGGTGACAGACCAGTTAGTAAATGGTTTTTGAGAATGGAATATCTGGTTTCTGGTTTGTGAATCAGTGATGGCGGTCGTTCTCCCTGGACCTTGGGGGAACGACTCGAACACCAGTGGTATGGAGGGGTGCTACCTCAAGTAGCACTCACACGGAGCCTTTGCAATAGGCTCCAGGCCATAGGGCTTTTGAGGGGCAGCCTCTTCAACGACTAAATGCCGGAGAATTGAGGCTTCCCTCTGCCCTGACGGTCTTGCCACTGTGTGGCCCTCAGGCACAAGCTGATTTGACTGGGGCAAGCTCCAGAGATTGAGTGGAATATCGTTTACTGTGAGCGAGGTCAGAGAAATGACCGACAATGAATGTGAGTTCAAAATAAACAGAATATTTTTTATATATCTCGAGAAACGCCCGGGAACCAGTAGAAACATAGCAGCATATTTTGAGCCTGAATGTTAATTGAGATCAGCATCCTATCTGAATTTAATATTCTTAAGACTTGTTGTCTAAAATTTATGAAACTGAGAGCTCTGGCACCACTGTAATATCTCCTGAGGAAGATCCATTTTTTGAAACGTTGTTATGTAATCCGGAGACAACATTGATTATGTACCTTGGTTCAAGGATTTTCTATTGAGTTGTGTATCATGATGTTGTGCTTTAGATTGCAATACATAAACAGCATTCTTTATAAGTCTTATGACTGTTTGATTGTGGGTCATACTATCACAACTGTTGGCTTTATACTTAACTGATCGAGTCGTGTGTGTCCAGATTCTCAAGAAGACAGACCAGAGATGCTATTTTAAAAGTGACTTCAGCAACTCCACTGAAAATGGGGAATATAAACATTAAAAATTTAAAAGACATTCCATTTGAAATTGGCCAAAAGAGGAAAAGCTATAAGGACTTAATTTCCTTTCTTCAAACCAATGGAATTTCGTACAGGTGGGTGATCCCAGAGGGTGTCATCTTTAAAATCAATGACAAAAGAGAAAAGATTGACTCCGTTTTTAAAGCCAAAGAATTTTTGAGATGCCAGTTGGGAATGGAAGAAGAATCCAAAGATGAAGAATCGAAATCAAGTGACTCTGCTACCTCTGGAATGGAAGAGGACTCTGCTGTAGAAACGGGTGCAGGCGCAATGAAAGTTACATATGATTTCAGAGACAGAAAACCGAAGTAAAGGCAGAAGGACTCTGAAAACTGCTGTTTGAAGCAACTAACAAGAAGATGCTCAGAAAGTTCTCTCACAACAACTAACATATTAACATCGAAGCCGAGACAAACAAGAACTCTACAAGTATATTGTTGTACTAAGACTTTTATTAATAAATCTTAGACTAACACAGATATGATCTCCTCCTCTTGTGTTTTTAGTGTAGTGTGGTTATCTATCCTTTATCCTTAGATGTTATCCCCCTCCCTCATATTTTCTTTGTAGTTTTGTAGTCTTATAAAAAATAATAAAAAATATTTTTTTATTAAAAAATAATAAAAAAGAGAGAGAGAGAGAGAATGGAATATCTGTTGTTACATCTGGAATACTCTAGGAAACTACAGCAAGAGCCTTAAATTGAAGCTGAAAGGACCTTTGCATAATCTTAATACTGAGATTCCAGCCTTTTACATGAAATTAAAGAGTCAGTGAGACTGAGATTTCAGAGATTTGATTCTCATCACCAACCTCTTAGATAGTGAAAAAATGTGGCTTTTATTTGTTTTATGTTCTTTGTGTTTGATTGTAATGGCATGGGGCTATACACAATAAATGCTATTTGTACTTTAGTACAAAAACTCGATTGATTAAATTTGATTGACCTACCACAGAAACAGAAACTCAGCATGCAGAAAATAAATATTCTAATTAAAAATATGGTGGCTTCTGCCCTCACCTGGTTTGCCTAGGCAAGCCCAATCTTGTCAGATTTCAGAAGCTCAGCAATGTCAACTCTGGCAAGTACTTGGATGGGAGATCTCCTTGGAATGCCAGGAGTTGGGAGGCAGGGGCATTCAGTCACCTCTCTGAATATCCTCCATGCCCCCAGTAGGGGTCAGTCACCAGGGGTCACCATGACTACCAGGTTCACACACACACTCACACATATGCACATAAAAATACCAAATTACCCCCCTCCCAAAAAAATGGTAGCTTCTGAAATGTAGGATTTAGTGTCAGAAGCTGGTATGGAGCTACAAGAAACCAGAGGTCCACAGCTATATTTGCCATGTTGCCCCTGATCTTTTACTGACATATGCAAATATACATGAATCCTTCTTTATCAGTGGTATCTTTTGTCTCAGCTTGTTTAGCACTGCCTTTGTGAAGGGGTGAGCACTTTCTTCACTGCTCTTCCCAAAACACAGTGTACCTGGCTTGACTGCAAGAAAGAGAAAATGCAAATTCTGTTCAGTTCTCTATTGTTCTTTGCCACAACATCCACCGTATATTTAGATTTTATTTATTTATACAATTTGTATGCCAGTTGTTCAGAGATGTGCTTAGCTGGAAATACAGGGGGGAAAGAATGAATCTGGAGAATATACCCTTTATTTTTTGCAAGCAAGATTTACACTAGAACTTTTTCTTTTATTTCATTTCTAGCTTAATCATCACTATAGTTTACCTAGAATGCCTTGTTTAAGTCAGACCCCTATATAAATAGATTTGTTTTCTATGAATTCTTATACGAAGCTGCGTTCTGCTAAGTCAGATCATTGGTCCATCTAGCTCAATAATGTCTGCTTTAACTGCCAGTGGCTCTCCATGGCCTCAGGTCTTTCTTTACAGCTGCTGTCTGACGTAACTAGAGATTCTGGGGATTGAACTTGAGACTTTCTGCATGCAAAATGTGTGCTCATACAGCCATAGCCCCTGCTCCAGTTGTTCTCTGTTCACAGGAAATTCAGCTTCCATACAAGAAACAATTTTGATCTATCGACAGAGGATGGAAACATTATTTACATAAGATTACCACTCCAAAAGCACAGCCAAATTGATTCATCAGCCATATAAAAATTATTAGAGTGGTGTGATTTCAATAAAAGAAAACAGTAGGGCCCCAGTTATAAGCTTCCTCACTGCCTTTCCTTTAAATTGTTCAGAAAACAATGGCATCTGTATTTTAGAACTCCCATAAGAAAGGACAGAAGAAAAAAAGAAAATCACTATAAAAAAATAACAGCAAAACATATCTTTACACAAAATGCATTCTTCTTCTTGACAATTCTGTATTAAATGAGCAAATCAGGGAGAATATGTATGAGCTTGATGTTCAATTAAAGCATTTTTACTGTCTCTTTGTTATGCTGAAGAATATCATTCTGAATTGAAGGCATAACTAGACTCTTTCAGCATAATGATTTTGTGAACTTTCAGCTGGAAACAAGGGCATCGTAATTTCATAAATTATCTCCATCCCTGCTGGAGACCTATAAATAACGAGAAATTTACTGCTTCAGCATGTGAGATCAGATTCTTTAAAAGGACGTAATCAAAGTAATGCACAATGCTCAGAAATGAAGACCAACATCTTGCAATGAAAACCCATTATCCAGCATTGCTCTACCTGTGCTATGTCATTGTTGGATCAGGACCGAGAATTCTAATTATGGGCTTAATTCTTCACACTCGCTGAGTTTAGCATTCCTTTTGAATTTAGAATAATCTACTCAAATGCTGCTTATGGCAGTCCAGTGGTCCAGCAGTTCTAGGCTAACTTATATCTCATTTGAAGAAAATCAATATAGGTAAAGCAGCCATACTTTGTACTTCAGCAGACATACTAACCTGGGGTAGTGCTTCATTTTTTTTAATAGACAGTGATAGATAAAGCTTTCATATCCCTACATCTCTGTAGTAGGGGTGTGTTGAAAATTCCCAAGGTGAAAACATACACAAACATTGCTGTTTTGGGTCATTACCATGGCTTTACAGAACAGTTACACAAATCTGGATTCATAGGCATTACAATTTTTTAATTGTCTTTACTGTCTTTGCAATCAGAGTCATAAACAGCCAGGGGCATTACAACCCCCCCCCTCAAAAAAAAAGGTGGGTGGTGTTTTGTTTTTTGTTTTTGCATTTGGGTGTTTACCACCACCAGCAGCCATAATGTTTTTCTTTGGTTCTCCAAATTTCCCAGGCAAAGGCTTGGGGAAAGCAGCTCCCAGCCAGTGCAAACCAGACACAGGACCCATCAAAGTTGGGGTTCTGGTTTTCTCCATCTCCTTCCCTCCTTCCTTTGTGGTGGTAAGGTAGCAGAGGCAAGTTGGATGGCTGGGGGCACCTTGTTCAGGGGCCTGTATAATTGGAACTCCTGGTCCAGTTGCCAACATGGCTACCCAACTGGACCTAGCTACCCTAGCAGTGCGCTTATTGCTGATGCATCATAACATTGAGCAGTGCTGGCATGAAGCATTCTGCTCTAAAACATTACTTCTACTAAAAACATAAGAACCCCGCTGGATCAGACCAATAGTCCATATGGTCCAGCATCCTGTCTCACACAGTGGCCAATCAGTTCCACTGGATGGCCAATAACAGGGCATAGAGGCTCAGGCCTTTCCTTAATGTTGCCTTCCATCTCTGGGATTCAGAGGATTAAAGCCTCTGAATGTAGAGCAGGGGGGTTGAACTCATTTGTTATAAGGGCCGGATCTTACATAAATGGGACTTGGATGGGCCGGACCAAGTTTGTCATAAAATGTAATATTTATTTATTTATTTAATTTATTTATTTAATTTCATTTATACCCCGCCCTCCCCACAAACGGGCTCAGGGCGGCTTACATAGGCACAAAGTGCAGTAAAAGTAAAACATGTTAAAACAGTTAAGACTAAAATTCACATCAAACAAGATACATAATACCAGGTAGTGGAGATAAAAGGACACAGACAAACACAATTAAAGATGCAGTGCAGCACTGGGCTGATGCCCCAATACTACTTGGAGTGGGGAACAAACCATTTCCCCAGCCTGCTCTCATGGTCAATACTCTGAGCCTAGGACCCAGGGGAAAGCATCAAATGGGTGGGCATTGCAAGCTCCCCCCCGGGGGGTCTACTCAGAGTGGCAGTGGCTCTCCAGGGTCTCAGGTGGAAGTCTTTCTCATAATAAGCCACAGCCTGGTCCTTTTAACTGGAGATGCCAGGATCGACCCACCTGGCTCCTTAGCTCAATGAACACAAGAGAAAAGCTTCCACCAGGAAGCACAATGTTTGAACCAAGCCCCCTCCCAATCAGCCAGGAAACTTCAGCAAATAAACAATTCTAGCAGACACATGTGGGAACAGGAGAAGCCAGCAAAGACAGGGGTAGTTCAGCAGCCCCACCCTCTGTTCTCTGCACTCAGAGGCAGCTCAGAAGGGTGAAGACAGGCAGAGGCAGTGGCAGGGGCAGGGCAGGATGGGGGAGACAAGAGAACCACAGGCCAGATTAAAGCCCTGGATGGGCCAGTTCCAGCCCACAGACCATATGTTTGACACTCTTGATGTAGAGGTTCCCCGCAGTCACCATGGCTTGTAGCCACTTTGTCCTTGATTTTCAGGGTAACTCCATTGGCCGCTTTAAAATTTTTATCTCTGACATTTCTTCTGCAGAATCTCACCATCACTTCTCCTGGCAGATTATTATTCCTTATGAATTCTGTATATGATCTATAGACCATATCAATGTCATTTTGTAAAGTATCCGGTTCAATTTCTGCCATTTGCTCCAATGCTTCACACATTAACTTAGTGAGATTTTCCCCATTTTCCTCAGGAATTCCCTGAAATCTGAGGACATAGCTTGCTTTTTCCATTTGTAGCTGTAGCAGTTGAGACTTGTCTATTTGTCGCTTCTTCTCCATTGTCTGCATTTGTTTTTGCAGCTTTTTGGTGTTGGTGTCTACTTCTTTAAGTTGCAATCCCGTTTGATCGATTTTTTGACAGTCTTGTTGATTTGAGCTTGCTGTTTATCCAGCTTTTGATTTATTTATGTCACTTGTTCCAGTAGAGGGCGCTATGCCTCATTTAATAACATTTGAAGGTCTGCATTTGTGTCCTGTTTGGGCACAATACTCGCTGGGCTGGTACTTCTGGTGATCTTAGCTTTCGTTATCTTCTCCCTCTCATCCTTCTTTATGGGAGGCGCCATTTTTGAGGAATTGTTTACTTTTTATCAAAAGTTATCATAGTCTCTGAAGTTCTCAGTTACACTTGGTAAATTCTTAGAAATCTTTTAATTCAGCCTGTTTCACTTTAAAAGCCTGCCCCCCTGCTTTTACAATTGACTTTGCTTTCAGTTTATCTTATCGGAGGGGAGTCCCCTCCCCCGTTGCTTCCCACGGGGCGGCTTTTGGCTCTTTTCGATGTTCTTGCTTCACTTTAACTCACAGTTCAATCATTATATGATTTCCATATTGCTTAAGTTGCAAAAATGCTAGATCACCTGGCGCTTGATCCGGTGTGCACTTCTAGTTCCATCTGGAAACTCCATAGTAGTCAGGGCATGGATGGCCCCCCCCTCACCAGCTTTGTTGCTGGAGGAGAAGCCGTCTAGTGCCTCATGGCTTCGAACCCCTCTTTTTTTTTTTACACCAACTTGCTTTTTATTTTAACCAACTATCATACACATAGTCTTTCTGTCATCATTATACAAGTTTTTTTTATACACTCCATGGGGAGTGTGGACAATCGCACCCCCTCCTAGCCATGGGTTCTGGTGATCGTCTCCTGGAAGTCTGGGAAAGTGACTGCCATGGCGAGCACCAAAACCGGAAGCTGACAAGAAATTATTGAATAATGATTACAAATTGTTCACAATGATATTAGCTGAAAAACATAGAATAATTCTTCAAGAATTTGTTCATGAAGATCAAAGTGGATTTTTACCTAAAAGACAGTTGAGAAATAATGTTAGAACTGTATTCGACATTTTGGAATATTTGGAAAAACATAATGAAAAACAAGCTGCATTGATATTCTTAGATGTAGAGAAGGCCATTGACAATTTGAACTGGAACGTTTTGTTTAGAGTCTTGGAGGGTATTGATTTTGGAGAAAATTTTACAACATTGGTAAAATCAATTTATACAGCACAAATAATTATCAATGGAGATTTGACAAAACCATGTGAGATACAAAATGGAACCAGACAAGGTTGTCCACTGTCACCCCTTTTGTTTATTTTTGTTCTTGAAACATTGAATAGAGATGTAAGACAAGATGACAGAATTGGGGGTGTAAAGATTAAAAGAGTCTTATAAGTAAAGAGACTTTGCAGATGATCTGTTGCTGGTCTTGGATGATCCTTTAAAGGGAACTGAAATTTTAATGGCCAGATTGAAAGACCTTGGTGCAGTAGCAGGTTTTAAGGTCAATAAACAGAAGACTATGATGTTAACAAAACATATGAAAATACAAAACCAAACAAAATTGAAAACAAAACATATTTTAAAATTGAAAAAAGGTAAAATATTTCGGTATCACTTTGACAAATATAAATTGTAAGTTATTTCAAAATAATAATGTTATGGAATTATATTTTTAAAAGATTTGTTAAGATAGGACAAAGTTCAACTATCACTTTTGGGGAGAATATCTGTGATTAAGATGAATGTCTTACCTAAAATGTTATTTTTGTTCGGACAATTCCTGTTTTGATAACTCGGGTTTCATTTAAACAATGTCAGAAAGTTATATCCAGATTTGTATAGCAAGAGGGAAAACACAAATTAAATAAAAGCTATTACAGGATGCAAAGGAAAGAGGAGAATTGGGTTTACCTGATTTGAAAATATTTTGCTGCTTGCTTAGTGCAGATGAAGAAACAGATCATGCTAAATAACAGAAGATTATTGTAATATGGAATAAGGACATGATTTGAGATTTGGGTGGCATGGATACTTGTGATATGATATAAATGTAGAATTTAAAGCGGCCATTTTGACAATATGGAATAAATATAAACCTAGGATTTGTCTTGAAAATACCTGAGGCTCCCCTCCCAGCCACAGAACCTCCATCTTTGCTGGATTCAGTTTCAACCTACACTGCTTCAACCACCCAATGATGGCCTCCAAACTTATGGCAAAATTTTGCGGGGCAGTGTCAGGGTGGCCACCCAGTAACAGATACAGCTGGATGTCATCAGAATACTGGTGACACCCAAGCCCAAAACTCTGCACCAGCTGGGCAAGGGGATGCAGATAATTGTTAAACAATATCGGGGAGTGCCCCCTGAGAGACTCCACATGTTAAGGGGTGTCTAGAGGACCCACCCAGCTCAACCCTCTATCCCCAACCTTGTAGAAATGAGGCAAGCCATTGAAGGCCCAGCCCCCGATCTCCTATGTTGACAAGGTGGTGAGTTAGGAGATTGTAATTGACCATGTCAAATGCTGCCATAAGATCTAATAAATATAGCAGCATCGATCCGCCTCATCCAGCTGCCTGCAGAGATTGTCTGTTAAAGTGACCAACACCGTCTCTGTCCTATGGCCAGGGCAGAAGCCGGATTGGAATGGATCCAATGATGTGTTATCCAGGAAAACCCTGGAGTTGTTCAGCTACCACCCTCTCAATTACCTTACCCAGGAATGATAAGTTCAAAACTGGGTGGTAATTGGCAGGATCTAAATGAACCAATTTGACTTTTTCAGGAGTGGTGTAACTCCAGCCTTCTTAAGACCCTCCAGATAAATCCATGTTCCCAGGGACAGGTTGACGATATCCATCAGTGTGCCCTGTATCCTCTCATCACTAGCCTTTACCAGCCATGAGGGGCATGGATCAAGGAGGTACATGATTGGTCTGACAGTGCCCAGGATCCTGTCGACAGTGAAGGAGAGCAGGTTGAAGGTATCAGAAACTGAATTCAAAGGCAGCCAATGGGCCTCCAGGTCACTTACTGTATCAATATTGGCAGGCAAGTCATGGCGGAAAACAGGACTTTATCCGCAAAGAAGCTCGCAAATGCCTCACAGCGAATGGCCAAATTCCTACTCTTTTTGTTCCCCTTGGTAAGGGATGTCAAGGACCGAATTACCCTAAACTTGCTGGGAATGAGCTAGAGGATGCAATGGAGGTGAAGAAGAATTCCTTCTTCACTGTCTTCGCTGCCATCTCATAGGATTTCATAAATGTCCTATAAGATGCTCTTGTAGCTATATTGTGAACCTGTCACCAAACTCGTTCAAGTCATCTGAGTTCTCATTTCATCCCCCTGAGTTCTACAGTGTACCGGGGGATGATCTACCATGAGAGTGCAGAGGATGTTGGGAAGCAACCTCATCTATGGCTTCAGAGAGACCAAGATTCCAGTCCTCCATCAGCTCAACTAATGAGGCGCTGGAAGGCATCGGTTCCTGCAGAAAATTCTGGAATCCAATGGGATCCATTAGTTTCTGTGGACGAGCATAAATTAGCTGCCTAGACAAGGGGGTAGGAACACCCAGCCAGGCCTTCAGAACCAAGTGATCTGACTTCCTTTGAAGTCACATCCACATCTATGCCCATCCCCAAAATCAAGTCCAATGGGGGGCCCACTTAGTCTGTGGGACCTGATACGAATTGAGTGAGCCCCAGTGCTGCCATGGAAGACATCAGGTCTGAAAGCTGAATGGAGGTCACAGCTTCATCAGTGTGGACGTTGACGTCCCCCAGAATTAATAATCTTGGGAATTCCAAGGCCCACCCAGCTATGGCCTCCAAGAGACTGGGAGACTTCAACTACCCTCACATCGACCAGGTAAACATGTGCTTGAGTCATGCTGTAGAAATGAGATTCCTAGACATCATAAACAACTGCATACTGGAACACTTGGTTATAAAGCCAATGAGAGGGGTAGTGATCTTGGACTTGGTTCTGAGCAGGTCTCAAGACCTGGTGAGAGGTCTAAAGGTTGTTGCATCAGTCAGGAACAGAGACCACAATGTGATTAAGTTCAGCATTCACATTAATGGAAAATTACCGCTAAAGTCTACCGTCCCGGTACAACAAGAAAGACGGAACAGATGGTGGTGAAGAGGCGGAGTCGGATGGCGTGAGGAGCATGAACGGCGCAGGCATGGCAGAGCCGGAAAGGACAGAGCTGAAGCCGCGCCGGAGTGTGAGGCACGTCGAAGGGGCCCTGCTGACGCACCACAAGAAAGACCGTCGAAAGAAAAATGGAGCCAGAGACTGCCGAGACGTCGAGCCGGCGAAAGCTGACCTGGGAATTCCAGTGCCTCCACTGGGTGCCGGTAGGGATTGTCCCCACCCTGTGTTCTGTGGCCATAGATTAAGTATAAAGGTTAATCTGTAAGACGCTCAGAGACCCCTTAGGGGGTTTGAGCAGGGTAGCAAATTGAAATAATAAATAAATAAATAAATAAATAAATAAAATGAAGGGAATTGTTAAAAGGAAGCTGAAAGCAAAACACAAGAGAGTCAAATCCCAAGCAGATGTTTGGAAGCAATTTACTACCACATTATTCGAAGCCTAGATAGAATGCATTCTCCAGATTAGGAAAGCCTTAAAAAATACCTGCCTGGTTAACAATGCAAATCAAGGAAGCCTCAATGAATTGAACAGAAGGGACCATAGGCTCTGGCAAAGGAGATGCAAGTTAATAATTAAGAATGCAAAAAGACATTTCTTTAAGTATATGCAGAAACCAGCCTGAGAAGCAGTTGGGCCTTTGGTTGATTAAAAAGAAGGATTGCTAAAGGAAGATGGGGATATGGCAGAGAAGCTCAATGGCTTTTTTCCATCTGTGATCACTGTGGAAAGTGTGGGGCATGTGCCAACACAACAGCCAATATTTTCAAGAAGGGAGTCCAAAGAACTGAGTCAAATTGAGGTGATGAGGGATGGTCTAGACATAAATTAAATTAAAAACTGATAAGTTTCCAGGTCCTGATGGTGTACACCCCAGATTTCTTAGGGAACTCAAATGTGACATTGTTGATCTACTAACATGTATATGTAATTTATCACTAGATTCATCCGTGGTACCAGAAGACTGGGGAGTAGCAAATTTTACAGCAATTTTTAAAAAGGGGTCCAGAGAGGACCCAGGGAATTATAGGTCAGTCAGCCTAATGTCTATCTCAGGCAAATTAGTAGAAACTGTAATCAAAGATAGAATTATTAGGCACATAGGAGAACAAAGCCTGCTGAGTGAAAATCAGCAATGCTTCTGCAAAGGGAAGTCCTGTCTCACCAACCTTTTGGAGTTTTTTGACAAAGTGAACAAACATGTTGATAATAGTAGGCATTATGTGCTTGGATTTTCAAAAGGCTTTTGATAAGGTACCCCACCAAAGACTGATGAGTAAAATTGGCAGTCATGGGGAAAGAAGACACATTCTGTTACGGATTAAAAATTGGTTAAATGATAGGAAGCGCAGATTAGGAATAAATGGTTAGTTCTCATGATAGAAGGAAGGAAGTAGTAGAGTCCTACAAGGATCAGTATTGGGACTGGTGTTATTTAATTTGTTCATGAATGATCTGGAACTAGGGGTGAGCAGTGTAATGGCCACATTTGCAGATGACACAAAATTATGCAGAATACTGAAAACCAAGGATGACTGTGAAGAGCTCCAGGAGGATCTCCACAAATTGGGTGAGCAGGCAACAATGTGGCAAATGAAGTTCAATATTGGTAAGTGTAAAGTGATGCACATTGGGACAAAAAATAATAATCATTTTTTGAAGAGTCAGAATATTTTAGCACATACCTGTCTTGAGAGAGCTACTCATGCAGGAAAGGAGAATGTTATAGTCATGCTATAGTAAAATAAGCTGCTCTGTAATGTTGAGGGAAGTTTGGTCCTCAAGTTTTAATAGGATGCCTTTTGAAAGGAATTCAATTCCACAAGCACAAGTAGTAGACAAGGCATACTACATTGTGTTAAAAATTATTTTCATACATCAAAAAATTGACCTCACACTGGGGGTCTCCAAGGCTGACTGAGTAACACGTAAGAGCTATTATCTCTCAATAAACACTGGGAAGTTGCATGATTGGCTGTGGACAATCTTTCATGATTTTTAAGAGAAAGTGTTCCCAGCTGAGCAGTTCATACACAGTTATATAATACAAAGGTGTATGAACTGCTCAACAGGGTCCAATTGCAGTTGAAATGCCTCGTGTTTATTGAGGGTCAGTTGCTTTTATGTGTCACAAGTTGACTCAAAAATCAATTCATGTCAAACTTACCCTGTGTCAGAAAAAGACTAATATAACAGACCCCTGTCTCTTTCCCAACATCCAGGCAGAATTTACCCGCCAAAAATATTTTAGTTCCCCTCAGTATCTGAGTCACCCTCCAGTAGTGTGTATTTCTTCTTTGTTTAATAAATTTAAATTATCACACCTTAAATTGTCCCATATTTGTTTAGGCTTTAGACTCAGTACAGGATCTTGAGGAAAAGACAGAAGCTGTCCTGTTTTATGAACCCTTGTGAAATGTCACTTGAGGCAGATTAACTTTCAAAATTAGAATAAAGATTTTCTTAAACAAGTAGGGAATATATAAATCTGAGGGTTCAAGGTAAAGAGGTTGCTGAGATAAAATGTTCTATTATATATAGAATTGAGGCTTTTGAACATACAAGCCAGTGTTGTTGAAACTTAATTTCTGAGTTTCAAGTTCTTTTCAGTGAGAGGTTTTTGCTTATTACATATTTGAGCTGTTATAAAAAATCTTGAATACAGTTTCTTAGAGAATAGCTTTGTCTTAGTGCTTCTAGGTTTCTCCCTTCAGAGATCTAGGTTTTCCCTTTATATATTAATTTTTTCACTAACTCCTGAAGTGTCTAAGCTTCTCCCCTTTATCACAAACTAGAGGTCTGCAATTGGCTTTGCCGAATTGAAAAAATACCCAAAAATATCTTATCAGTATTTTTTTTGTATTTGTTAAGCTGAATCAGATTCCCTAATCTGATTTGGCTGGCCGATAAGGTGCTCTTGAATAAAAGCCAATCTTATTCGGCTTTTATTTGGACTGAGGGAGGGAAGTGGTCAGTTTCAGTGAAATTGACCAGCTCTGCCTTTCCTTCCTTTCCCCTGGCACCCTGACCCTTAGAGGGAAGGCAGTTTAAGCTGCCTTCCCTTGGCTTCCACAGGTGCCTCACGGCTGCGGGGCATCTGAGGAAGCTGACCCTTCCCTCAGGTTTGGTTTACCCAAACCTGAAAAATACTGATTTATTTTGTGTGCACACCCCTATCAAAGACCAGGTTTCTCTTCCCAACCCCTTTCACTGGCAGGAAGTTATTCTCCTAGTCCCTAAGAAGCAATAACTTCTTTTACTATTTGACTTGTATGGGAGTTCTCTCTAACTACCCAGACCTTCTGCCAAATCCTTCTCCAGTATCCTTTGTCTGTATAAAGCTGTTCTGTAGCTTTCTTGACTGAAAATCTAAATTCTCCCTCAAAGTAGTTCTAATATATTTAAGACAATATTTAAGACATTTCTTGCCTGACAGAAATCACTGACTCCCAAAGTCTCTTCTCTCAGAAGCCAAACCCTTTGGCTACTGATCCAGACTTTAGATTTCAGACAAAGACCAAATTGCAAAAAACCTCTTTTCCCTCCAGACCAGCTGTTTTATTTCCTCTCTCAGCTGATGCTGGCCAGTCAGAGAATGAGTAGAGTAGCCAGTCACATAAGCTCTTCTCTCCAGGGAAGATTAACTCTTGAACTCCCTGACTCGCTGACACAAGCAGCATTTTTAAAAGCCTGTTTTTTCTTTGCAATCTATCACAACTACCAAAACTGGCTTGCCCAAATTAAAAGAAACTGAAAATTTGAACTGATAGTAAAATGACGTCTTAATATATTAGAGCATGTACAATGCCTGAGGCTGAAACTAAGGTTAAGTTCATGCTGGTGGAGGGGTTGTGGCTCATTGGTAGCATCTACATGGCATGTAGAAAGCCCCAGGTCCAGTCCTTGGCATCTTCAATTAAAAGGGACAGGTAGTAGGTGATGTGAATGTCAGCATATTGTATTATATGTATGCAAGATGACAGCCAATGATGCACACATGTCAGATTAAACTGATCTAGGTGACAGGCAAGACTGTCATGTGACAGGGTCACCAGATGCAAGTTGCACTAGGTTGCATCAGCTCAATTAACTATGTCACCATGAGTTGGCAAAATGACTCTGATTGGTGCAAGTACTGTATATATGGAATGTAGTCCTGAAGCAAGTGTTCCACACCTGTGGAGAGTGTACTGCGAAGCACCTTGTCGGTCAGTTCTGTGAATCTGGGATACCGCATGGTGGCATGGACTGTGTATATAACTGTAAATAAAAGCCACTGTATATAGCTCATATACAGCATCCTGAATTCATTATTATTCAGACGCTCTGCGCATGCCGTCAGTGAAAACACCTGAAGCCCTTGAGGGCCGGTGAGGGTCTGAGTAGACAATGCTGACCTTGATGGGAAATGGTCTGATAAACTATAAGGCAGTTTCTTATGTTTATATGTTCAGCTGAAATAAAATGGCATTTTTCACAAATATTTTTACCCTCACCAGCACAGCAATGTTTTGCATCCTTTGGATCCCTTGTTGAGAGGGATGTTGCCCCTGCTTCCAAAGCAATCAAATTGATATTCCTTGCCTTCAGCTAGTGGTATACACAACTATCACAACTAGAGAAAAAAACATGAAATAGCCATGGTCAAAGCTGGCACGAGAACAAGCATTCTGAGTAGAATGAAAACACAGCACATCAGAAACAGGAGGTTCTGCAAATCCCTAGTTTGTTTTGCGGTTGCATTAAGATGGTGAAACCATGTAAAATCATGTAGCCAGAGCCCATTCCAGATATGAGAGTTTTAATGAGTTGAAAGACTACTGGCAAGGCTGTGAATAATAACTGAATAGGTAAAGAACATTAGGATTATTCTCTGTGATATGGGAACTGTTGCCACAAAATATATTATGGTTATTATAACACATAATGACCATGACTATGATAACTCAAAAGAGCCACAACAATTGCAGACTCACACTAGAGTACATTCTGCTGCCTGCCTATTCACAAATTATCTTTTTTCATGCACACTGACTGGGAAGGAGTCTGCCAACAAAGAAGTGCCTACTTACATGTGTAAACTGTTCCTTGGGTAACCTTTAAGCCTTGACTGGACAGACAAATCCTAAGCAAGAATTCCAAAAATCCACTAATGACCAACAGAATGATAAGGCTACCATAGCAGTTTTCTCCAATTGCTACTACTGCCTGGCTATATGGTAAGGCTATCATAGAAATAATCAATATATATTGATAATGTCAAAATCCTGGGGGTTTTCCTCATATTTGCAGTCATCAGCCAGCATGATGTAGTGGTTGAAGTGTTAGACTAGGATATGGAGGACCCATGTTTGAATTCCCACTCTGCCATGGAAGCTCTCTGGGTGATCTTGGCCAAGTCACACACTCTCAGACTAGTCTACCTTACAGGGCTATTGTGAGGACAAATGCAGGCAAGGAGAAAAATGTACGCTGCTTTGGGTCCCCATTGATGAGAGAAGTGGGGCATAAATTAAATAAATAAATAAATATGGGAAAGGGGACCTTTTAAACTTACATTGGCTCATCATAGACTGGATACCATGCTTGTTTTCAGCTGCTGTTTTCAGTTCCATCACCTCATGGGGCTCCTTTAAAAATCATAAAAGATGGGCATAAGTTTAAACTCCAAAGAATAGTTCTGATAAGTTGGGTGCAGTCAAAGACTTAAGTCGCACACTCCCGGACTGTAAACCAGTGCTTGCTCTCACAAACATTCAATTCATATACATGAAAGGAACGATCAATCACACATTCATCTGAACAATACTCTTGTACACCTGCCAACAGCCAAATACATTCATTAAAGCTGTGGAGGAATATATGCAAGGGGAAACAATGAAGCATTCACATCATCGAGGGAAAAATACAAGGCCTTTTTTTGTGTAGATATACCCACTGGTAATCACACTGAGTCTTCCAGCATCCTGCTGTGACTAAAGAGATGACAAAGTACTCCCGCTGCCCGAATCATTTGAAATAATTTCAATAAATAGAAGTGTTTCAGACTCTTTGTTCTTCTTCTTCTTCTTCTTCTTCTTCTTCAACAACAACAACTAGAAGGGCTTTTTCTTTTCACAAAAGTTTGCTGTCCCTCAGAGATCAATATTTGTCAGATTTTGTTGATTGTACTCTGTGTGTGTGCATATATATGTGACTTGAGCAGATGTTTTGTTCTGGAGTTTCCAAGCTTGGATTCCATTTTGTTTGGATCTTTTCACAGTTTCTTCCCATAAGTCAGTCCCAGAAGGACCAGCATATTTTTACTGTATTTTCCCCCTCAAGCACTATTAGCAATAGATGTTCCTGAACTTTCTACAATAGAACATTAGGCCTCTGTTTGCTAATGTATATATACTGTAGGTTCGTGGTCATTTGTTCACAAATCAGTGCTTAATATGCAAGAATCTTCACTACATGGGGGGGGGGACCCAGAATGCCACTATTTCTGGCATCAGTCAAATCCTTGCTGGCAGTTTTGAAAAATGTGTCAAAACTTGCATGGTTGAATGGCCCTGAGGCTTGAAATATCCTGTCCAAGGGCTCAGTAGGTCAGGCCTGACTCTGACAGAAAAAGGTACAGAGGATGTTGCACTGCTGCTCTGTGTTGTCAACATCTCACCCAAGCACAGCATTCTTCCTTCCTTTTTTGTGAGATTGCCATGGAGGGGATGGCAAATTGCCTATAATGCATTCAAAAAGACTTTTCGCTTTCCCCCTTCCTTTCCCAGAATTTACTGATTGCTACTGCCTTTGCTCTGCTCATACTTTTCTACAGAACTGGGACTAATCAAAACCTGAGGAGGGAAAGATTAAGGAAAAAAATATGTCTTCCAGCTAGCAGACAGACACTTGTTTTTTGTAGATGTTCTTCTATGCCTCTACTATTGTATACAGCCATGCATGGGAGTAATTAATTGCATTTGCTTTACATCATCTACTGTCTGTATTGGGGGGGGTGTACTGGGTCTTAAGCACAGATATTAAATGGTCACCCCCCACTTTCTACTATCTGTGATCTTAGATACTAGTCTCTGATACACTAGATAACATCTTGTTGTAAAACATACAATGCAAATCACAATGGCCCATGACCATGGCAGTGACAAAAAAATATGTTGTATGCAAGGCAGACTGGGAAAAGGAGGCTGCAGACCAATGAAGAGGAATGTACTCCATTTCACTTATTTCCATTTTATCAAAAGAAACATGGGATTAGTGGGTCAGGCTCCAGTTGATCTAGGACTCAGCTGTCTTCCATAACCCTAGGAAATACATTCTCACTTGTAAGTCAATCTCCATTTTCTTCAATAGGTCTTGCTTTGAGGAAAAGATTCTTAGGATTGCAACCTTAGTGATGTCTTCAGCCAATTTTCAAAGCTGTCAATTCTGTAAATATGTCTTGCGGGAGACAGTTGTAGTTTCTCCTCCAAAATCAAAGCAAAGTCTCTTGTCTTAATTTTGGAAGTTATAGGGCCTTAAGCCTCTCTGTTTCCAAACTGAAAGAAGAACGTTTGTAATTGATTTTAGTTCAGTATTCAGCCATATCTGAGAAAAGGATTGAACTAGAAAATCAAAGAAACACAGTGGTGCCATTCAGATGCAGGGGTCATTTCCTGCAGGAGCGCACAGGAGCAGAGCTCCGGCAGTAAAGAGCCCAGGGGGCGGGCACATGCAACAAGTCCCACCCCCTGCTCCCAGCAGCCTTCAGTCAGAGCAAGAAGCAGCCAGGTAAGTTGCAGAGCCCCCCCCCCGGCCCAAAACAGTCCAGTGGCACCTTTAAGACCAAGTTTTATTCAGGTACAAGCTCTCCCTCCTCTGTGGGGACAGATCTGCATGGCCCCCCCCCCAATAGCTAGCAATCCAAAACAGTCCAGTGGAGCCTGAGCAGTGGGTGTTGCCTTCTGACACACTTCCGGTGATGTCAGGGGATGTGGCATATGCAAATAAGTTATGCTAATGAGTTATGCTAATGAGCCCCTGCACCTTTTTTTCTACGAAGTGACCCCTGTTCAGATGTAACAAGAAAATATGATGTGTCATTAGGTGACCAAGTCTGGAGGATCCTGATCATAGTTTGTGTTTCAGATGTCATGATGCTCTATGATTTGCTGTGGAAGTCTTTCAACATATTGTCATATGTATGATGACAGAGACTCTCTGGCTGCAGGTTCCCTGCTGAGCTTATTCACCGCTGTCTCCTGAATTCCAGTCTTTCTGCTTATCTGTTCATACGTTGGTAAGTCAGCACTTGTGTCATACAACCAAGCCTAGCTGTGTCGTGATTCACATGTTATAGGTAAGGCTGGCCTAGATGAGTTTGATCTAGTGTCAGAGTGAGTGACAGCTAGAAGCTGCATGGGAGGCTGGCTCTTACCAGTTTGAAGCAGCCCAGCCTGGCACTGTAGTATTACATGAGGGTTGCATCAGCTGTGTGCTGATTGGCCAACAGATGTAAAGAGTGTACAGTGTACTTTTTCTCTCACTTGAATTGGTTGCAGCAGAGCACTTTGACACTGAGAACTGTATATTGGCAGTAGCTGGGTGTGAATAAATTCACTGTGTGTTTGCACCTAAGCTCTGGACTCCAGGCTTCTTTGGATACTCTAACTCACTTTGGGCACTGACGTGCTAGCCAGCATTCTGCGCATCTCGACAAGCTGTTGTACCATGAAAAGTAGAATTCCCGGCATAAATTCCCTTGCCCAATGGATTAAAAGGAAGCATGAAGCACCATTGGCTGGTGAAATTTCTGGCAGCCAATAGGGAGGCATGGGTGTTTTGGTTATATTCTAGCCGTGCCTCGTCTGACCACACTTTAGCTGCTGTCTGCTGCCCGCCCACCCTCCTCTTTGGCATCATGGGATTACCCGGTTGCCTACGGAGCCAAACAGGAATTTTTGGGTTCCTCCTGATTAGCTCTCAGGGGTACCTTTTTTCACCTGCTTCATAATGGCAAGGTGAAGGTGGTTTTAAATAGGCCTGGTCAGTGACTGTGTGGGTCATAACTAGTTTTGGCAGCGATCAGGCGGGTTGATCACAATTGGAAGAGATGTTTGGCAAGCACCCTGAGGCATCCAAGGTGGTTGAGGGAGTGTTTGGAACAGCACACACTGCAGTAGGGTATGGTTGGGAAAGAGTGGCCCTTGGTCCAAGCAACATCATTCCAAACCTGGCAGTGGCCGTACGGTGCATCAGATGAGGGGGCTGAGTACCTCTCAGCACACTGGGTATAGGCAATGATAAACAAAATCAGCAGAAGATGCTGGCTGTGTTTGGAGTCAGGGTTGGTCTGCCAGAAAAGGCAGTCATGGGCAGGATGCCTTAGCAAAGTCTGCCCGTTTAAATATGTTTGCATATTTAAATATTGCACAGATCAATTTAATTACATAAACTAGTTAAATCCAAGCTGTTATCTCATGTCTTCTTTGAATGGGTGCCTCAGACAAATGCAAATATATACCCAGTCTTCTGAAAGCAGTCCTTATTCACAGCTCTGCTATGTCAGGTACCTGCTACAACAGGTACAACAGAATGTATTACATGTATGTGTCAGCAACATACAATTGCATGCATCTGTAGCATATAACTCACCATACTGCACTTAGTGTGGTAGGCACTGTGTCTCTGCAGAACTGACAGCATACAAGTATCCTTCAGTTTAAGCTATACTTCTCTAGATGGAATACTGGTTTGTTGCTGTTTGTGAATAAATGAACATTCATGCAGAATCTTCCATTAGCAAGAATTAAAGCTACAATTATTTCAAAAGTGGAAAAACAACATGAATTAGAATTGCTACGAAGGAAAATGGAATCACATACATAAAACCATAAGTACAGTGAAAATGGCTAAGTACAAGTAAAACCTCTTTGGTTGTAATGAAAACCATATTTTAGATATAACTGTGGAACAGGCAGGCAAGATGCTACTAATAAAGAAAAGTGGGTTTGACTCCAAAACATGTGTTTTCATTTAGCAATCAGCATCAATAATTGTATACATGACCATTAGGGATAATGTATGGGCTTTCTTTTAAAAAAGAAGAAGAAGAAGAAGAAGAGGCATGTTCCTAATTTAAAATTAGCTAAACTATATAGAGATTTAGAATTTATAGCATTATTTCAAGACCTAAAGGATGAGCAAAGCTGGATTGACAATCCACTGTGCTTTAATAGATTTTGGAGTTGTCTTGGGGCAGTAGTTCAAGAAAGGCAATATTTCTTGGAAAATTCACTTTCACCAGCGGTGATGCTGCAAGCTCATTGAAGGTAAGAACATAACAGCTTTGCTGGTTCAGACTAAAATTCCATTTAGCCCAACATTCAGTTTGTTGGAACGAGCAGACAGATGCAACTAGAAAGTCACAAACAGAGAGATTTGTAGAAGGAACAGGTTTATGGGGATTACAAAGACCTTACAGAAGGTATGTTGTTATGAATACACATGTTGGCAATACACACAAAATAACTTTTTTCCCAGTCATTGGCAAGTAAAGAATCCAGTCCTGTGGTCCTGGTGCTATGATCCAGTATCAATGTACAGAGTCACTTTGTTCTACCTTCTATATTAATTCATGAACAGTTTGTCTTAGCTTTCACCCGCTTTCACTGGCCTCTAGACCACTTTCAGTTTTACTTTATGCTGATGATGCAGCACTGTTGTCTCATACCTGTATAATTTTAAAGTGTATGTTGAGAGCCCCTGCAGCATATTGTAATAATGAACATCTAACAATTAATTACAGTAAATCCAGAATAGTTGTGTTTAATAGAAGATATAAGCACAGGTGGCTGATTAATGGGAATGTTATTGAGTTATTGAGATGTGCTTTAAATATTTCGGTGTGGTTTTACATTCTTTTGGGTCTTGGCATGCTCATATCAAGAATGTGGTTGGGAATAGGGACAGGCATGAACCAGGAAAATGTGGTTTGGTTTGTAGTTTGTTTGCAAACCACAAACTGTCACGGATTTTTAGGGGCCAAACAAGTCAGTTTGATTCATGAGGTCTGTGACCTGGTAGAATAGCCCCCCCCCCAGTGTGCTAGAGACACGAAACTCATAGGGGATCTCTGGCTGAGTCTCCTCTATCTGCCCTTCAGTATTGATGAGGATTGGATTTACAGGGTCCGAGTTATAGCTTCACGAAGAAGGTGCCCCAGGAAAGTGCTTTCTAGGGAAATGACCGCTAGTCATTGACAGATGGTCATTTTGACAGGCGCAGGTTCAGGAAGTTCAGGAGCATATAGAATGGATCCTGTGCAAGCTAGAGACATCAAAGTCACAGGGGACTTGCTCCGGATGCTCCTCTACATGTCCTCTAAATTCCATCCCCTGTTGCTTTGCAGTTTGGTAAACATTTAGATTGAGTGGAGGCAGTCTGTCTGGAAATATATCCATTCACAAACCAGCATGAACCTCCATGAACAGTTTGAAAGCTCGTGGAATGTTCATGCCAGTTGACTTTCCACAAACTTTGCTTTGTGAACCACAAGCTGGCCCAAATTCATCATGAATTTTAGTTCATCAGCTAGCTCATGGCCATCCCTAGTTGGGAATAGCCAGAGAAGCCACGAGGCTCTCTCTATCTGTGTGTGGGGGGAGGGAGGGAGGCAAGAGGCAGGAAGCACAAAGCAAAGAGCCACTGAGAGAGCTGGGGGGAAAGCAAGCTAGAGTGTAGCTGCAAGACCAACCCTGGGAAAGGAAGCAGGAGAAGAAAGTTGCTTGTGGGCCAGTTTTGAGTCCTGTGTGGGCTGAATTCGGCCCATAAGCTGCACGTTTGAAACCCCTGTCCTAGAATTTCATTTTATTTTATATATTTAAAACATTTTAAAGCTGCATTTCCACCCAACATAGGCAGCAAATAATCAGCAAATAATGAAAAACATTAAAAAAGCTTAAAATATGTATGTATGTATGTATGTATGTATATATATATATATATATATTTATAAGTATATACACACACACACACACACATATTTTTAAACATTCAAAATCAAAACAAGTGAACATGTAGACATATAAATGGGAAGGACGGTCAGTGAGAGCCAGTAGGGCAATACCTAGCAAAACAGAAAAAACTTCACCAGCAGGCAGAAAATAATTCCACAGTTTTGGTGCCATGACTGAGAAGGCCCATTCCAGGGTTGCTCCCCATCTAGTATTAGATAGCAGGTGCATCTGAAGCAGGGTCTCCAAAAATAACTGTAATAGGTAGATTCGTATGGGAGTAGGAAGTCCTTAAGATACATTGTCCCCAAGCGATATACGGCTTCGTATGGGAGTAGGAAGTCCTTAAGATACATTGGCCCCAATACCAGCATCTTGAATTGGGCCCAGAAGCAAATTAGGAACCAGTGTAGGTGGAACAAGACCAGAGTGATATGATCTCTACAATCCACTGCATTCAGAATTCTGGCTGCAGTATTTTGCAGCAATTATAGCTTCTGGACATTCTTCAAGGAAAGTGGCCAGCCCATTACCATTTGTAAGCCAAACTTCTAAAGGGTACAATAACTTGAGATTGTCCAATTCATACATTTGTTTCTACATACAAAACATTTCCATTAATTTTCTAATTCCACAGAGCTTGAGGGCAAAAAGGTAATCCACAACTTGTTACACAGCTGTTGTCACAGATCTGTGCTGATCTAGTGCAGCTATGCAGCCCACATGAGCATACGGATGTGTTTATTATCCAAAGTAATCTACCCACATCAGTGAAGGCATCCAGGTCGGCTACAGTCCCTCAACGCAGATTACAGTTGTTAAAAGAATGCACAATACCATACTAATTTTATGACTGCACAAGAATTTGGAGAGATTTGGACTACGCATGCATGTGATGTTAACAATCCTACGATTCAGCAACAGCTTCAGAAACAAAAGGAGAACTCCCAGATCTTTTTGTGTAAGTGAATGAACAAATCCTATATTTCAGTGTATGCTGGGCAGACTCTGTGTCTTTGTGCCACAAGGTTCATTTAAAAAAGCATTTTCCCCCCAGAACATTTGGAAAAAGTGAAAAGCCAGGGCCATTTGTAATACAAACGGGAGAGAATGGGTTTTAGCAGCCCTCCAGTTAGAATAACAGAAACCCACGCAGGCAAAGAAGACCCCCATCCTGCCACCCTGGGCTTCCATGTGAGTTTACGATAGATGAAAACATAAGCTCTGTACTAAGCAAAGTAATCTTTAGTGAGATCAACATGAAAAAAGATCACTAAAACTTTCCATTGTCTGGCAACATATTAGCCATGGCACTTGGCTCAACAGACGCTGAAAAATAAGGGGCACAAAAGCATGCTCTTAATGAAAGAAACTATTTTCACTCCCTTTTTTTCTTTTTCATGGATGCAAAATGAATTCGGGCTCTGTTTCTTTGTTTTAGCTGCTATACCTCCTCTACTACAAAAATCGAAAAGCACAGTGCCTCTTCTCTTGTATTGTGCAGGTGTTGTGAAACATTGTCAGTGTTACAACCCAGAAATTATACAAATCAACTAAAAAGGGAGGTTTCTGTGATAAATTGGTACTTCACTCTTTGACTAGGGTTCTCTCAGAAGCTGCACTGTGCGACAGATGAGAAATTGTTTCACCTCTGGTTAGTAACTCAACTGAAAATAAATGGAAATGGAAATAGTAAGCTCAACAAATTGGGGGAGCATTTATAAAGTACATGGGTGGAAAGTAGCCTGGAAACAGCAATATTGAAACATGTACAGGAACAGAGGAAAGGAAAAGGCTTTTAGGTACTTGATGGAAAGATGCTATTATTGAATTTGCATCCTATCACTATTCCTTAAAATAAGCTGTGAAAAGTTTCAGAAGGATGACTTAAGCTTACCACTAGGGTGATGTTTTGCAGATACCATAAACAGAAATATTACTTTAAAAAAATATGCAGTTTCCTGAACTTAAGCAATTAATTTCTTTAAATTACTGGTTTCTTAATGCAAATTCTAGTAGGTTACAGTTTTCATCCATATATAACATGGGTTTTGTAGTTGCAAGTCTGCATAAACATTGTTGTACGTCTTTCTGAGACTGAAGGGGTCTAAGATGCGACTGGTTTATTGCAAATAGAGTTGTGAAAATTTGCTATTGTTAGAATACAGAGTGCTTATTTATATAGACATAACTTGTACCTGAAGTTGTTGACAACATATCTGATTTATGAATGCAGTTGCCTGGAATTTTGGATCAGAATTTGGAAGTCATAGAACTTCAGTGCCAAAGCAGTCTTGAACCTCAATTCCAGATCTGTGAATTTGATTAGCATGTCTAATTTAAAAACTGTCTCATGCAGAAATCTGTTCACCATTTCTTCAAAAGACGGGTTTCATAGAAACAGTGGGAGTGAGCATGCTTGCCTCATCCCCCAGCCATAACAGACTATGCTTGTCCTTTCCCCTCTTATGCACATTTGACTGAACCTGGACAAAGCACCTAGGCATGGGAGATGGAACTTTTGCATATAGCTGGTACAAGCATAGGTTCTGTGCTCACATGCAGTGACTGTGCATAGGAGTGGGAAGAGCCAGTGTGCTCATTACCACTCTGCCTCTGTGTACATAAGGCCTCTGAACCAATATGTCCTATGTGCAGGAACAGCGTCTCTTTTTGTACCTGGGTAGAGTAAGGATGACTTGTGTTCCCAAAAGCATCAATAGAACAGTGATATTCCTCTCCACCTCTGCAGTTCATTTTGATGCTGCCTGTGAAAGATTGTTCTTGGAGGCCTGGGTCCCATTTGAACAAGCAGCCATGTGGGTTGGGAGCTCTTCCTCCTTCTTGTGGCAACACATTTCACTCCTTACCCTACTTATCCCTGGACTCACATAGCTTTTCTTGCAGATCCAGAGCCCCCAGGAATAATCCTTCCAGAAGCTGAAAAGGGCCGCAAGGTTGGAAAGGAACATGGGAAAACTTTGCCTGCTCTCTCTCGTTGCTTCATTGGATGTAAGCTGGCATATTAAAATTATTGTCACAACAAGGGGAGGTACTCATTCAACATTTCCTTGGCAGTGGCACAGAATATATTTCTGTTTGCTGCCTCCTGAGTATATCCTTGCTGGTACCGATAAATGAGACAAGAAAGAGAATGTTGCATCAAAGTTATTCCTGCAATCCTTGGATGAATACGGTGAGACTGTTAGGGCCCAGAGCAATTCAGAGGTTACATGATTATAAGGCACAGCTGACACAAGAACCACTTGAAGGAGTCTTGGAGCAGTAAACTATTTGCCCACCTTTATCTAAGCAGCAGCATGTAATCACAACATTTCAGCAAGTATAGTACATGGGGGGAAATCACGCTTGTTCATATCCAAACCTAACAAGTTTTCAATATCTAGCAAAGGTTTTCTCTTGATTTCTTTTTCTCTGCCAACCTGAGTATTAAAGCTGCCTTCTGTGTTGATGCATATTAATTGTAATATTTTTGCTATGTCCCTTTTCATTATTATAGTGCTACAATGGTTCTTTCAAAGTACTTTTATAAGGCTGGCACACATTACACTATTGTTGTATTTCTAAAATTGCTGAAATTATTGCTGTTCCTTTCATCTGTTTTATTCTTTTAATCACCTTGGAACTTGGTATGGCTAAGAGTACAGGATATTTTAAAATACAAAGTAAATAACTTCACTAGTGGGATCTTGAATGAATCAATTTTCTTTTCTTTTTTTAAGATGGGCTCTACTTTAAAATGATCCAGTATTGCGTAGTGGTTAAAGAGATAGACTAGGACTCGGGAGATCAGTGTTCAAATCCCCACTGTGCCATGGAGCTCACTGGGTGACCTTGGGCTAGTCACTAATTCTCAGCTTCACCCAGAAGGTTATTGTGATGATAAAATATGCCACCCTGAGGTCCTTGTGGGAAGCACGGGATAAAAACATAATTGATAAATTAATTGCCATGCCACTTCAACTGTTAAAAGCAAAACAAATGCATGTAAGTATATGAATAATTAATTCAGTGTTTATTCCACTGTTTTTTCAATGATATTTAGTGATAGACATGGTTCCCTTTGTTACTAGGAAGGACACATGGAGCCAGAGACAAGGGGAGAATCCCCCCCGTACTGCTGTTTCTGCTGATGAAGTGGGATGAGAGGTAAACAGGATGCTCTTTCTTCTTTCTTGTAGTGCTCTCTCACCACACTGAACAAATGAGGGATTTTTAAGGTGAGTTCCCACAATGTATATCTGACTCTGAGTCCAGTTGTATACCAACAACCCACCATGTGTCAGGTGTATCATGCAGTCACACCAGGGCTCTCCAATATGGCTTGAGAAAGGAGATATTCCATTCATCTCCCCCTCCTGTAGCAGCCATTTTGGGACTGGCTTCCCCTCCTGCAGTTGCCATTTTGGGGTAGTGCCCACTATGCTCTCTCAAAATTCCAAACATACCCACAGGCTCTAAAAGGTCGGGGACCCCTGACCAAAGTCCATGCTCAAATTGTTTTCCAGCTGACAGTAGAAGCACGAGGTTCACAGGGTAGCTTGAGCCTGTCACTTGGGTCTGGCCTACACACACTGTAGAATGAGGCGGCAGTGAGGTGGCAAAGTGCTAAAGTGATGAAATGTAGAATGCACTGTACCATGTCAAAAAATGGCGCTTGCACAGAAACAAGCGCAAGCTGTTGCCCACCCCCCACATCCTCGAAAGACATCACGAGGGCTGGGGAGCCTACCAAAAACCAGCGTGGCAGAGCTGGCCTATCGGGGGCAATTGGCTGGTAGAGGTGGAAGGCAGCAGCCATTCCACGTTCATTCCAGCCAATGACGAGCTCCCCACCCACCCACCCGCCCTCTGTTCTGAGCCATGTGGGATTAGCCAGTCACCAGTTTCGGGGCTGAGCAGGAATTTTTTTGGGCTCCCTCTGATTGGCCGGGGAGGCCTTTTTTCACCTGCTTCATATGGTTCAAGGGGTGTGTGGCTTAAATAGGCCTGGCGATCTGGTTAGGCCCTTTCTGGGATGGCGGGAAAGCATGGGTTGAGGGGGTTTATAGTGTTGGCAAGCACCCCGAGATATCAGTGAAAGGAAGGGTCCTCAAACTGGATACCTAGTGGCTTAGCAATCCAAGAAGCCCGGGGTGAGGACCTCTTCGGAGTTGGGGGGAGCATATGACAAGCCTTAAGGTTTAGCAGTCGTGGGCAGGAATGTGCTCCCTATGCATTTGACGTGCGGGCCGTGATGAGTAGGGACAGAAGGATTCTGGACCCAGCTCTGAGCCGGGGTGGGATTGCCCTAAGGAAGCCTGCACCGCAGGCACAATGCAACCTGTGCTTAATTGAAATAACAAAGGCAGATCAGCTTATGCTTAAATAAATCCCAGTTTAACCCATAACTTGTGTGGTGTGTTTCATTTTGAGGGGTGGGTGGGCAACATGCAGGTGAAGGATCACATTGTTTAAAGTGTCTTTAGATCAGTGATACTCAGTGGCCAGGGAGTCACATGGAGCTCTTTGACATCCTACTTGTGACTCTTTTGAGCTCTGTTCCCTAATATGTTACACCCCCATGATTCAGAAAAGTGGCTGAAGTCCTTGCCTGGTGGGGCTAATGTTTGGCAGGCCATTTCCATCTTGAAAAACTTGCTACCGGAGGAGATGTATAAACCTGGAGCCTTCATGGGCTGCAGGCATCATGCCACAGTCAAATAAATGTGACTCTTTTAGTTAATAGTAATTGCAAATGTGGTTCTCTGCAAGCCATGGATTGAGTTCAGGGGTCCCCAAAGTGATGCCTGTGGGCACCATAGTATTGCTGATACATTTTCTGGCACCCACCAAGTGTTTTAAGAAAGTGGCTGGGTCCAGGTGGGGCTTTTGCCAGGAAATCTTTTGATTGGCCACCAGAGATTTGATTGGCTATGTAGGTTTATTTTAATGTTGTTTTGACAGCTATGACATCACTTCCAGGAAAAAAAACAGAAGTTAAATCACATCACTCTAGGAATCATCAGAAACTCTGTGGTAAGACCATAGAATTTCTGTGAATTCTTAGAATGAAGTGATGTCACTTCTAGGATTCCCCTGGAAGTGACATCACAGCAGGTACAATACTGGGAAAGATTGAAGGTCAAAGAAGACGGGGACGGCAAGGGATGAGATGGTTAGACAGTGTCATAGATGCAACGAACATGAAATTGAGCAAACTTCAGAGGGCGGCGGAAGACAGGAGGGCCTGGCGTGATCTGGTCCATGGGGTCGCGAAGAATCAGACTCGACTGTGCGACTGAACAACACAATACCGGGGTCTTTTTTACCTACACATGAATGCCTAGATCTGCTTTATACGGAATCAGATTTTGGGGCATCAAGATCAGTAAGTGTCTACTCAGACTGGCAGCAGCTCTCCAGGGTCTTAGTTAGAGGTGTCTCACACCATTTATTACCTGCTTCCTTCAACTGAAGAAACTGGGGACTGAACCTGGGACTTCTGCATACCAAGCAGATTGTCTACCACTGAGCCACAGCCCCTCCACTACATGGAACTGTTAGTATTTTAAAATGTTTTCCTCAAACCTGATGTATTTTCTTACATTGTCAGTGATTCCAGTTCTGTTTACTGTTAGCTAGAAACTAAGAGTCAAGAGGGGGACTGTAATTTTTTTTTTAATCCATTGAGGAAAGTGCTCCCAAAGTGCTTTATAAAGATGTCACTTATGAATTCAGTCCCAGTGCCTCAGCCATCCTCTTCAGGGATGCCAATTATTTACAGATGGGATTGCCAGCTGTGTTTTCACAAGATTCTAGGATTTGAAATTTAACTTTCTAATTGTGTCCGTGGAGAGGAAAAGCTTGGCTTGTACACAGAAACAATGTTGCTTGAGTTTCCATCATACAGTTCTTTCCAATCTGATATGGGTTAGCATATGCATGTTACATCCAAGACGTGGGATGATTTCCTTTTCAGTCACTGCCTCCTTAAACATCATTTCCCATTTCATTACAAAGCTTTGCCTTTTCATGTACAGACTCAAAAGAAACAGTCTTTTCATAACAATCTGGCAATTTATTGATCAATCTATGTGTTTTGCTCTTGTGTTTTTCTACCAATATTTTAAAATATTATTCTGCATTAATTCTGGCATCTTTTTACACTGCATTTGTGAGACATGAATGCTCTAGAGGTATCAGCTTTGGAGGAGTGAATTCAAATCTAGTTTTCTCAGCAATACTGTGTAAAAAAAAGTATAAATTAGAGGCTGGTCCTGGTCACTCAAGATCTGGTCCTTGTTCTGTTTGTTTGTTTGTTTTTATTTCATTAGATTTTAGAGCACCCTCCCCCCTGCCATGGCAGGGTTCAGGGTGGTGTACAATGTAGTAAATTCATCACATATATAATTTAAAAACGGTTTAAAACAATAAAAACATACTGATTATTTTGGATACAGCAGAACTTCAAACATCTTATTGTGTCTTATTCATCTTGTAACTTTAGACCATAATAATTACAGTATTATGATGAACTTCTTACAAAGCCTGTACAACAGTACACACACAAAGATCTGTAGTTCTATGGGATTATCAACATGTTTATTTTGAAAATGCACATCCTGTGCCTTCCACAAACTCAGGATAGTTCACTATAATATTCAAAAGTATATTCCATGTTCAGTAGAGTTCTGGAAAACCAGAAATGTAAGTAGTTACAGAACCAATATTACTTACAGCTCTGATAATCTAGATCTACATAAACTGCTGGGAAGTGTTCTGGTAGGCCTCTGTGATGGACAGTAAATGTTTAATACAGTGACCCAGTCTGGGAACCATGAGTGACAGGGGATTCAAATTGAGTTATTCAGTTAAGAGTGGCAGTTAGGAATGGCAGTTAAGAACTGACAGTTGACTTGGAAGGAAGTCTAAAGAAATGAGAGGATCAAGAAGGAACCCCATTCAAGCCAGAGGGAAATAGCTCTTAGAAAAGGAAGATGATCTCTATCCAGTCTGAAGGAAATAGCTCCCAGAGAAGGGGGGTGATCCCTATCAAGTGGTTAAGAAGGGAAATTGGAACTTGTTTGAATATTCCTGCCAGTGATACCAAGAAGCTTGTGCTTGTTTATGTAAACAGAATCTGCCAAGAAATCTCTACTCAAGTTTTAAAGACCTGTCTGAATATCATAAACAGTTACTTGTTTGTGACAAATTATCTGGGATTCATTTTTATACAAAGTTACGAAGGGGAAGTCGTGGAAGTGGTGACAGACTTCACGTTCCTGGGATCCCAGGTCACCGCAGACTGTGACAGCAGTTATGAAATTAAAAGACGCCTGCTCCTTGGGAGGAAAGCGATAGCGAACCTAAACAGCATGATAAAAAGTAGAGACATCTCCCTGCCAACAAAAGTCTGCATGGTCAAAGCAATGGTATTTCCAGTAGTCATGTATGGCTGCGAGAGTTGGACTATAAGGAAGGCCGAGCGCCGAAGCATAGATTCTTTTGAACTATGGTGCTGGAGAAGACTCTTGAGAGTCCCTTGGACTGCAAGAAGATCAAATCAGTCAATCCTAAAAGAAATCAACCCTGACTGTTCCCTGGAAGGCCAGATAATGAAACTGAAGCTCAAATACTTTGGCCACCAAATGAGAAGGGAGCACTCACTGGAGAAGACCCTGATGCTGGGAAAGATTGAAGGTCAAAGAAGATGGGGATGGCAAAGGATGAGATGGTTGGACAGTGTCAGCGACGCAACGAACATGAAATTGAGCCAACTTCAGAGGACAGCAGAAGACAGGAGGGCCTGGCGGGAGCTGGTCCATGGGGTCGCGAAGAGTCGGACTCGACTGTGCGACTGAACAACAACCTCATTCCTGTTGCCTGTTCACCTCACAAGTACTATACCTGATTCCAACCTGGCCAGAAAAGACGACTGAGGGGTGACATGATCGAGGTTTATAAGATTATGCATGGGAAAGAGCAGGTCGAGAAAGAGGTACTTTTCTCCCTTTCTCACAATACAAGAACTCATGAGCACTCCATGAAACTGCAGAGCGGTCGGGTTAGAACGGATAAGAGGAAGTACTTCTTCACCCAAAGAGTGATTAACACGTGGAATTCACTGCCACAGGAAGTGGTGGCGGCTACAAGCATGGACAGCTTCAAAAGGGAATTAGATAAGCATATGAAGCAGAGGTCCATCAGTGGCTATTAGCCACAAGGTATAGATAGGGGCTCTGGGGCAAGTGATGCTCTGTCTTCTTGGTGCTTGGGGGGGGTCAACAGTGGGAGGGCTTCTAATGTCCTGGCCCCACTGGTGGACCTCCTGATGGCACTGGTATTTCTGGCCACTGTGTGACACAGAGTGTTGGACTGGATGGGCCTTTGACCTGATCCAACATTGGCATCTCTTATGTTCTTATGTTCCCTCAAAGTTAAATAAAACAGTTTGTTATTTTTGAACTACCAACAGCCTTTTGTGTGGCATTATCAAACCAGGACATAAGAAGGATTTTACTCTCTCCCCTAAGTTCCCTAGGCTAGGTCAGCTTTTACCAGAGCCAGTTTGGTGTAGTGGTTAAGTGTGTGGACTCTAATCTGGGAGAAGCGGGTTTGATTCCCCACTCCTCCACTTGCACCTGCTGATGTGACCTTGGGTCAGTCACAAGCTCTGGCACAGCTGTCCTTGAAAAAGAGCAGTTTGTGTCAGAGTTCTCTCAGCCCCACCCACCTCACAGGGTGTCTGTTGTGGGGAGGGGAAGGGAAAGGAGTTTATAAGCCGCTCTGAGACACCTTTGGGTAGTGAAGGGTGGGGTATAAATCCAATCTCTTCTTCTCTTCTGTACATTGAAATGACTGGATGGGACAGCCAGAGAAAAACAAAGAAGGAAAAAGGGACTGCTCAGCCAGAAAGAAGATAAAGGGCAACCCTGTGAGGGAGGGTGAACTCATCATAGCCTCATTCTCTTTTCTTTGCTTGAAAACATTTGTTTGGAATGAAGTTTGTTTACCAAAGAAGACCCTCAGCATATTCCTGAGTGTCAACATCTTATATTCATTAAATCTATATAAAATAACCAGAGGAGAAAACCAACAACAAACATCTTCTATTCATTAAATCTATATAAAATAATCAGAGGAGAAAACCAACAACAAACTAATTTAAACCATAAATTCCAGATAATTCATATAGCCCAACAAAAACAAAGGACCAGATCCAACATAAAATTTCAGCTTGTGTTAGAGCTCTTGCACAAGAGGAAACATGCAGTAGCTGCTTGTGCTAATCACAGTTATTGTATTCACACTTCTGTTTCTACTTGTAGGAGATCTTGTGTAACTGGTTTTGGGGCACTGTAATATATAGGGAGGAAAGCACAAGGTGTTACACAAGATCTTGTGCTAGTAGAACTGCACTAAGTCCATTTATGTTTCTACTTGCACATTGCTGGGTTCAAGCCAAGAGCTAGGAAATCAACCTGAAAAAAAACCTTCTGAAACAAAACAAAAAGTTACAATCCTTTCTAAAGAGAGCCAAAGAAGGTGTTCGTGGTACCTCCTTCAGAAAGCTATTTCAGAGGTGGAGAGTAGCCATTGAAAAGTCACTTGGTCTTGTAGCAGATCTGCAAATTTGTCTGGAGGGATAGCACAGCTATCCAACCATTATTGAAGATAGTACATTCATGATGTTTTCCTTGGAAAATATTACATATACCAGTATGGCAAACACTTCATAAATGCAGAATATTCTGTCAAAAGTAATAGGTCTTCTGACTAAGACACAGAACAGAAAACAGTAACACCAGTTATAATTAGTTTCTCAGAAGCAAGTCTGGACATAATTTTTTTTATTTGTTCAAACTAACATGAAATAATATGTAATTGCAAGGTATTTGTGCTTCTGTTTGTTTGTGCAGTTGTAAAATCATGTAAGATGGGAGCAGTTGTTACTTATAAGTAACATTATTATATTGTGTACAGTACTGTGTACAGTTCTGGTCACCATATCTCAAAAAAGATATCATAGACCTGGAAAAGAACAGAAGAGGGCAACCGAACCCATAGCCACAGTGGTGCACCCTTAATTAACAGCGATGACCCACACAACTCTCTCTGTAAAGTTAGAATAATTTTAAGCATAAATTTAGCTGCGGCATACCACACCATGCCCAGTCCTGACTGCACCACCTTCTCCTCCAGCTAGCCAGTCCTGTGCCCACCTTCTCTAGCCAGCCAGTGTGCCTGCCTTCTCCTGAATCACCCTGCATCTTGAATCATCATCAGCTGAATTAGCCAGCTGCCAGCTGGTTCTGTACCACCTTCTCCACCTGGGAGGATGGTGGTCATGCACCTGCTTTCTCCAGCTGGCTGGTGCATCTGCTGTTCACCCCCTCCCCATCCTCTTCTCTCCCCAAATCCAATCTTGCCAAGTGCCCACCCAGAGCCTCAGCTGCATGCAGGGCAGCTGCTCTCAACACTTGCTGAAGCAGAAGCTGCTTCTCAGAAACCTTCCCTGCTTTTCGGGACCCACTTGCTAAAGTCATCCTGTGCAGCTTAACAACATAAGCCCCAGGGTTTTTTGACCACTAGACAAGGATACATTCTGCCCCCCCCAGGTGGGGCGGGTGCGGAGCCACAGCAAGCAGGCCAAGAGGGTGAGCTGCAAATGCATGTGGGGGGTGGGATCACTCAAGGGGAGGGGGGGCCTGTGCCCACCTGCTGCGCTTCTGGCACCTGCCCCCATTCCGCCCCACACGGGGGGGGCGCCAGAATGTATCCTCGCCTAGTGGGTGAAAAAACCTGGGGCCGTCACTGCCTGTCTGCTTGTGCCAACCTTTAAGTCTCCCCATTAGCAGCACATAAAGTGGGAGGGGTTTGGGGCTTTATTTTTGCCAGGGGAGGAGTGTTCAAGGGTGTTTGGAAATAAGGGTTGGGTGGGCGGCAGCAGCCTCTGCATTCTGCCTTTCACAAGAGCAGTTGTAATTCTGAAAGTTCTCCAGGCTTCACCTTGATGCCGGCAACCCTATTGTGTTCCAGCCTGAGTGCCTGTAGCTATCCTTCAGTCAGTTTGGTGTAGTGGTTAAGTGCGTGGACTCTAATCTGGGAGAATTGGGTTTGATTCCCCACTTTTCCACTTGCAGCTGCTGGATGACCTTGGGCAAGTCATAGTTCTCTCAGAGCTGTTTTCTCAATAACAGTTCTGGAAAGAGCTCTCTCAGGCCCACCTACCTCACAGGGGGTCTGTTTTGGGGAGGGGAAGGCAAAGGAGATTGTAAGCCTGAATGAAGACTCCGAATGACTCTGAGACGCCGAATGAAGGGTGGGGTATAAATCCAATCTCTTCTCTTCTTCTTTGTCTTCTTCATCTGTCTTCTTCTCTTATAGTAAGGTAAATGGAGCCAAACCAAAGCAGGGCTTGGGGGGGGGGCAGAGTGAGTTCAGTTGAAGATGGTGTAAATCAAAGAGGCAATCCACCCAATACAATACACACTGTTCTGTGAACAAAGCCTATTTTATGCTCAGAAACACTTTTATAGTGATACATTGATGGGGGGATTTCAATTTGGGACACTACAACCCAGGAAGGTGGAAATGAGGACAAATAATATGGGGGGGGATGGAATATTGATGCATCTCTGCTCATCATGTGTAAAGAATGGAAGGGGTATCTGGTTTTAAACAAAAAAAATTGATTGCTTAACTTTCTTTGTAGAATTGTCCCTTTTTGTTCTGGAGTCCATAATTGTGTAAACTGCAATTCAGATGCTTTTACCTGTAAAAGCCATTAGAATCAAGATGTTTCAAAAGAAGTGTTGTGATAAGGACTGCAATCTGGAAATACATATTTTTTCTTTTATGTTGTTTGTCAGAGAATAAATTGTTCTTCAAGGCATTTTGTAATCTTTAAAGCCTGTCCAATAGACATGTCAGATAAAATGAGTAAAAGATATGCCCCCCTCCAATTCTCATACATGACACTTTAAAACACCAGAGGAAGAACACACCATCCCTCTAACTAAGATATTGTGTATCTAAACATGGAGAAAGATTGATAAGCAGTTATGCTGCTCTGTAGAAAATTTCAAAATCCGCAGAGCGAGTTTCTAAGTTCCCAAGAGATCTTCATCAGTCTGGGTGATATAGGAAGGGGGGAATGTTCAGGGCATGATGAAGGCTGAAATTTGCAGTCTTAACATGAAATGCAAACTGCATTATAGTCTTAACTGAATTACATGGCACTGAATGTAAAGGAAGTTTCAAGATACCCTGAAGGATGATATGGAGGTATCTTTACATGAATGTGTACTAAGGATCAGGGACTTGTAGATGTTACTTATGTGGATTATATTGCTACCAGCACCAGCAGTTGGCAAGGTGGGCCAGCTGATCGAATTAGAGCCTAGTAGGTCTGTCCCCATCTCTGACTATAATGTTGGGCATCACTCTGGCATGTTCAGTTTGTACAGAAAAGGCCAGGGATTGGGGCACCGTTGTGTGTACCTCTGAGAGTGGAAAGCTGACACAGACCTGAGCTGGCTTGGTGCTACTTGGTGAAACTCCAAAAGTCTGACATTGTCTGACACATTGTACTTCTTGAGATTAGCAAAGCCTGGGATTACATTCTGAGGCAATTTTTAATTGAAGGTCTTAGCTGAAATCCTGACAAAAGTAATTTTAAAAATAAAATTCAAAAGCTAGCTGGGACTTTGTTATGTCCCTTTGTTATAAATGTGACCTTTTCCCACCGCTTCTGTTTGATTCTTTTTCTAAGGAACTAACATGATTTTTGGGATCTAATTTTTCAATTGTCAGTGTAAAACAAACAGTATGCAATCCCATTCTTCTCCATGTCATAGCAAAATACTATTATACCCAGTAATTGTCAGTACGGGTGTGCATTCGGATCTTCCCAAGCCAAAAATATACCCCAAAATACCTTATCAGTATTTTTAGGTATATTTCACCAACCCCAAAAGTATCCATGAATTTTCAGGGAAACTGGGAACCCCCCCCCCCAAAAAAAAACCCCAAATTATTTTCTACATTCTGCTTTGTTTCCTACCCAACTTTTAAACAATGGTTATATATGTTTTAGTTCATTTTAAAGATGACACCCTCTGGGATCTCCCACCTGTATGAAATTCCATTGGTTTGAAGAAAAGAAATTAAGTCCTTATAGCTTTTCCTCTTTTGGTGAATTTCAAATGGAATGTCTTTTAAAGTTTTAATGCTTATATTCCCAATTTTCAGTGGAGTTGCTGAAGTCGCTTTTAAAATAGCATCTCTGGTCTGTCTTCTTGAGAATCTGACCACAATTTCTCCAGGGAGGTATTTTTTATATATAATTGTATGCCCTATAAGCAGTCTCCATCTCTTTTACCAGTTCATCCGCTGTTAAGCCTATTACTGGAGCTATGATCTCGCTGAGCAGTTTCCTCAGATCCTCCGTTTGCGATTCAGGCACTCCCTGGAATCTGAGGATCATGTTGGCTTTTTCCATTTGTAGCTGTAGCAAACGGTTTTCTTGGAAGTTTTGTTTTGCTTCAACTTCCCCCATTCTTTTCTTTATTTTCTTGTTTGTGGTGTCAATCTCTTTAATTCTCATGGTCGTTTGTTCTACCTTCTTCACCGTTTCTGCCAGTTGTAGCTGCTGGGATGCAATGTTTTGATTCAGTGAGGTCAGTTGCTGGTTAATACCATCGAGTTGCTCCATCACCGGCTTGAGCATATCCGCTAACATTTTCATGATGTCTGCTCCCTCTTCCGGTTTTGGGCTCTGACTACCCGCCCGTTTCACTTTAAACTTTCTTTGCAAGGCCGCCATTTTATACAATTGTTTACAATTCCAAACCGCTTCACACGGACTCGAAAAATCATCACCTCACTGTCAGCGCTCAAGTAAGTCTCTCCACACAAAATCGCTGTTTATTTTTCCCCCACCCCCTTCGTTAAGCTTATCTGTCCATTCGCATAAGAGGCATCCCTCTTTGCACTCCGCTTTTCCCATGGAAAATGTTCCGTTTATTTTGAACTCATTGTTGGTCATTTCTTTGACCTCGCTCACAGTAAATGATATTCCGCTCAATCTCCAGAGCTTGTCCCGGTTGAAACAGCTTGTGCCCGAAGGCCACACAGCGGCAGGACCATCAGGGTGGAGGGAAGCCTCAATTCTCCAGCATTTAGCCATCAAAGAGGCTGCCCCTCAAAAGCCCTATGTGTCATGGTCAGGTCCAGTGAGCACAGTTAGCAAATCAGGTCTGAGAGCCAGTCCAGGGGTCAGCGGAGAGTTCAGTCAGAAAAGCCTTTCAAACAAGTCCCAAACAGTTTAACACAGCCGCAGTCAAAACATACCAAGAGTCGTAGTCCATAAATCACGCTGAGTCCGATAAGTGCAGAGCTGAAACCGTAGTCAGGGAAACGCCAAGGGTCAGTTCGCCGTAAATCAGAAGCAGATAAACAGATGCCAAAAGTCCAAAACACCAACCGAGTCGAAACCGAAGAATCCGCAAGATCTGAAGCAAGGTCACACAGAGTGTCTGGTCCTGACATCAACGTTGTCAGCATGGTTTGCTCAAGGCAACAGGTCTGCTGAAATAGTGTGCTGCCTCATTATCTCATTAGCTCCCTGAAACAATGTCCAGGCTGCTGTCAAAACTCAGGGCTGAGCGAGCATCGACCACGCATGCATGCAACCTTTCGCCTCTCATTCAGCTCCTGACACCTTCGGTCTTGGAGCCTGTTGACAGGTGGAGGAGAGTCTGGTGGTGATGTACTTGTGCTCAGCAGTACCTGATCGACCTCAGGTGGATCTTGCTGAGTGGTATCCTCCACAGGACTTACAGTTTCTTCTGTTAAAGGAGCCAAGTCCTCCTGTCCCTGGCTGCCAAGCCCTGCTTCTGAGGCCACGTCGGGGGCAGGCATGACACTATGGCCTGGAGCCTTTCGCAAAGGCTCCGTGTGAGTGCTACTTAAGGTAGCACCCGCCCCCCCATACCACTGGTGTGCGAGTCACTCCCCCGAGGTCTGGGGAGAGCGACCGCCATCACTGATCCATAAACCGGAAAAACGGAATGCTTTCTCTATTTGAGGCTGCCCATAAAGACAAACATTACAATTCTTGCAGAATGCAGTAGTCTGCCTTTTGGCTGGTATGGATGATTGTGCTCATATATGATTCTGAAACAGTTTAATGGGCTGCCTGTTTGCTTCTGGACTCAATTCAAAGTGCTGGTCCTTACCTGTAGAGCCTTTCATGAAATGGGAACTGAGACCCACCTCATGGTATTAAGCCACTTGCTATCTTAAGTCAGTCTGGCAGACTTCAAGGTGAGTGCATTTTCTTTTTGAACTACACTCCTGAAGGCAATGCAGACAGCTCCCTCTGAAACTGACTTTCAGAACACTTCTGAAGCCTTCTTCTATTAATCCCACTCCAGGTTCTATGGGATTGTTGTTGGTTTGCCTGCTGGACTGCTATGATATTTTATGGAACTGCCTCATTGTTTTCACTGTATTTCATTACACATTGTTTAATTTTGGGTTTTGTAAAGTACCCTAAATTTATGGAAGGGTGGGGTATATCTTTTTAAAATTGGTACCCCTGGAAAAAATGCTTGGTGCTTTGGGCAACTGCCTAGTTCACCTGATCGGTGGGATTGGCCCTGCCAAAGAACTCCAGATGATGCACAAATATCTCCCTCCATGTCTTATCCTCATAACAATTCTTTGAGGGAGGTTAGACTGAAAGATAAAGACAGGTGGAATTTTTACACTGGAAGCTCAGCAGCAGAGGATTTTCAGGGAATTTGAACACATCAAAATCATCTCTCAAAGCTGACTTAGAGTGATTCTACCAACTAGTAAAAAACCCCACAGAATTGTATGAATTGATCCTCAGTGGTCATAATCTTCTCAGCTGAACTTTTATTTACAGATACTTTGATAAAACTTATGTAGTTTAAAATAAATATATACTGCTTCTGGCCTGTATGCTAGTACAAGAAGGCCATGACTTCAGTCAAGGAAAGTCTTCTAATCACATTTATAAATGAAAATCAATTTTTATTTGCACTCTTTTTAGTCTTTCAGATTTGCTCATCAGTGTGTTCTTCACTGGATGAACTCTCTTAATGAACTCTATAAATGTTCTTGGCAGCTAACTGGGAAATGTTAATCAAGAATTTCATGTGTAAGGAGAAGCAAATTATCCAATTTGTTATGTACTCAGTTAGCCATATTTCAGATCCAAATTATTAGTACTGATCTTTATTCACCATAATTCAGTGAGAGTGCTGTGCAGTATTTCCTTTGACTATTTGATGAATTACTTTTTATGATATTTTTCATCTCTGTAATTATTGTATATCAGCAAAGTTCCTGTAAAGTTTCAGACTTGTGAGCTATTAATGAGGCTCTTAATGGTAATATTGTACATCTGATCAGTATCATATGTCTTAATAATGGGGGAAAGTCACACACCAAAATAAGAATCCTCTAGTCCTTTCAGATCTCTGTGTAAAGAGGACATATCCCAGACATAGACACTGGCCTTGGGTCACCTTTGGATTTTTTTCAAATTGTAAAAAAGAGAGAGAGAGAGAGAGAGAGAGAGAGAGAGAATCGATTCTATGAACATAGAGCAGATTCTATGAACTTAGATCTTTCCTGCCCTGCCCTTCCTATAACAGCCCATTGTCATACGCACACATACACACACACACACACACACACACACACACACAGAGGGGGGGAGAGGGAGGTAGGTAGGTAGGTAGGTAGGTTGGGGACAAAATGCCATGGAGTACAGGAAACTGTAACAGAGAGTCTCTCTTCCATTAGTGAATGAAAAGTGCTCACAGTTCCACAAGTCACAAGGAGGAAAGCATGTTACCAGGTGTGAGAAGTCACAGTCAGGCACCTAGACATTGTGCCTGGATCCAGCCATGATCCCTGCCTTTCCTGATGCCGGAAGATGAAGAGACCACAGCCAGGCACCCTTCCAGCCTGCATGTTTCCAACTTCAGCTGAGAGCAAGCTACTCCTAGCCAATAATAGGCATCAGCAAGGTCATAGAGACAGATGCATCAGACAGAGCATGGTTTTACTATATTTTATAAGATATTTGAATTGTTTTTTAGACAATTTTTGACTTTAAAAACAGGATAAAAATAAATAAAACTATACAAGTTTGTGGTATAACAAATATATAATAGAGGTGCAGAACTGCTACAGCCCGATACCTCTGTCTCTCAAGCCCCCCCCCCACTACAGGCATGTTACTTCTGATGCCATTTAGAGCTGCTGTAGCAACCCATCAGGTGCCAGAGAGAATGGAACATGGAGGTGAAAGGGAAGTTGAACGGGATTGAAAGAGGAGGAGGAGGAGGGGAGGAAGAGAAGAGGAAAGATAGAAAAGGAGGAAAACCATTGTGATAGTTTATGAGTGCTTACTTATATTAAGCAAATACCTTACCTTCCCCGTTATACCTTCTTTGTCCCTAAGATCCATCTAGAGAATTTTCTTGTTTCTTCCATGCACCATTCAAATTCAATTCTATAGAAAGTGGTGGCTGATCAAGTCAGCTCTTGAGCCCATACTTGTGTACACCTATGAGAATTTGATCTTTCTCTCTCTATTCCCCCTTCCTTCCTCCCTTCCCATCTATTTGCTTTCTTTCCACCTCTCTCTCTCTCCCCCTCCCTCCCTGTCTGTTTGCTTTCTTTGTTTCTCTCTATTTCTCTCCACCTCTTTCATTCTTTCTTTCCACTTCTCTCTTTCTCTCACTCTTAGACAAATAAATATCATTAGCAAAGAAATAATTATCGTTATTTGTTTTTATTTTGGCAGTCTCATTTAATGTTAATAAAAAGCAAATCTGCATATTTTTCAATAAAACATTTGTGTAATATTTGTTTATTATTTGTGGCTCCTACGTTAAGCAAGTTTGGCCACCCCTGCACTATAGCGTGGTAATAAAGTGTCATCTTATGTGAGTCTAAAATAGCCACTTTACTGACTCAGTATAAGAGTATGTGACTCGGACTCAAATGCTCCAAATAACTCCAACTCAGATGCTCAAAATGAACACTGGCCAGTCTGTTCTTCCTTTTCATTGCAATCCTTTCCATCTGTTCCTTTTTAAAAACTTTTTTATATCACATATTCAAAAAAAAATAAAAATTCCAAAGTAACATAGTTCCAGTTAGCATTCCAGTGAATAATAAGTTTATCTATTATATCATCTGATAACAAGACTCTATTTTTATTATATACTGGGTCTGTCAGTGTATCCATGAGTATCCATGACAGTGTATCCATCTCCTCAACCAGCCCTTCTGTTATTGCTTCTATTTAAGCATATTTCCAATAAAGCACAAGAACTGTCATTGCGGCAACCAACAAGTTTAATACATGGATTTATTCTGAATCTGAACATCTAAATAATTCAAAATTATAATATTTTTTGCTAGCTAAGGTATAACCTAACATTATCAGAAGATAATATATTACTTGATTCCAGTACTGACATCCCAGTATTCTAGTGCTGATGTCTCCAATACTGACTTAATTAATCACATCCACATCAGGTCATGTGTAAGTCTTTGCTTTTTTCCTCCCTTCCTTCATTGTTGACTTTGAGTGGATTCATACATTCAGGTAACTAGCAATCCACCACAGGAGTCAGGAGTAATCCATGTCAGAATGTATGATGGGAATTTTTCATTTGAAAGCATTAGCATATAAAAACATCCTAGCACATGGAAAGGAATATATGCCACTGATGGGTAATCTATGCTAATATGGTGATTATTCATCACATACCTACATAAGGGTCAAGTAAACACTGTTTCATTTAAAAATAAAAATACATTACTAATGATTATGTTGACAGAAACTGATATAAATCATTGATGATATTATTACCATAATACTGGGAAATTATTTATGAAGGAGTTTTGACAGTGAAACTCTACTGTATAGTGTAGTTTAATAACAGTTGCAAACATAAATTAATGACCTTGAGTAAATATATGATGAAATGCATTAATGAGTGTTAGTCAAAACCAGTCATTTATGAGCTATTTCAAGCAATATATGCTTCTATTTCAAGCAGTATATGCTCCTAAACTAGAGAAATTATTAAACAAAGGGTTCTGGAATCACATCAGAGAGCAGGGGTGCCCTATGTTCCACACAGATGACGATAAAATTACGAAATGGCAGAAGACACAAAAATTACATTCTGTGGACCACTGTTGTTCTCTTCCCAACTATTTCATTTACTTTATCTTTATTTATTTACAAAATGTATGTACTAGCATTCCAGAGACCATAGAGATTTATAACAGGCTATTAATCAAAACACAAAATATGCCTTGCTTATTAATATTGTTATTATAACTAATTGGGACTGAAATATTAACAACACTTGGCAGTGACTGGAAATATTTAGATCAGGTCCATATTCTGGTACATGCTTTATGGCTTAGAACTCATAGAAGTCAGAATAATGGGGAGAATGAGGAGTACGTTAGAAGATATGTGCCAGGGAAATTAACCAGTCAGCAGACTTACATACAGGTCTTGCCAGACCAAAATGGATTTCACTGATAATTTTGTCTTTCCAAAATGGTATTTACACCAATCGCATTTCACTGTACTGGGGAGGGCTTTGATTTGCTCCTGTCTGCTTGCTATTCTGACCTCTTGCTATTTCTGAATATGCCATTATACAGGCAAGTGGTACCTCAGATGGATAGTGGAAAGAGAGTCTGGATCCCCCTCAAAGGCACTGTTTGTTGTGCCACTTTAGTATGTGCTCTATAATCCATACCATCAGACAGAATGTTAATTGTAAAGCAGATGTGTCTTTTATCTGCCTGACATTTCACAGGAAGTATCCCTTGGGTAAAAGGTACAATCCCTGAGAATTCATTCCAATTAGATGAGTGGTATGGATGTGTGCTTGCATATAACCTAGCTGAATAGATATACAAAACATACCTTTTTGGTATTCTTCAGGTATACTCGGGTCTCCCAAATATATTTTGGGATAACAAAAAATGAGTCCTGAAATATCTTGGAAATGTTCAGGATTAACTGAAAATATCAGGAGCTGGCTGTTCCACCCACCCCATTTCACACACACATCTGGTGTTTCTGAGTCTCCTGGGGCTTGGTATCAGCTTGCCAGGGTGCTCGAGGTAAGATTTTGTCAGTTTAAGTGGGGTTTCCCCCCTGTTTTTTAAAAAAAGTTTTTTTCTTTGCTGTGGTTGTTTGTGTCAGCTTTTTGGGATTTTTGGGGGGTGGATTCTTGTTTTAAATTGAGATTCTTACTTCTTATATAGGCTGTGATTCTCAGGTTTTACATTGTTTCAGATTCTCAGGTTTTACATAAATCCAGGTTCTTGGTTTTATGTTGGTTGGGTTTAGCAATAGCCTCCAATAGCCTTCCTATGGGGGAGATGCTCAGTTTTACATTTTTCATGGTCCCCCCCCCCTCCATAGAAAACAATGGAGGATGGCTGGGGGCATCTTGCTCAGGGCCCATAGAATTGGGCATGTTAGTCCAATTGACTTGAACTTTGGGTTATTTAAAGGACAGTCATCAGCAGTTCTCCTGCTATTTTTAGTACCAGTACCTTTAAAAATACTTCTGCAGCAACTAGAAAGATTCCCCACAGGGAATAATGGAGGGAAACCTGAAATACCAATATTTTTTGGCTCAAATATATCTGGATCTGAAAATTTGTGTTTTTGCTGCACACCCCTAATAAATGGGAAAGGTTCTGCCTGAAATGTGTTTCCCATTGAGACCAGTGGAAATGTATAATGGGTAGAATAAAGAAATCACATAAAATTTAAAAAAGAGAATATTTTTAAAAAACTAATCTGGACCCAAAAACATTTTTATGCACATCCACGCTTTCCCCACACCCACCTCATAATATCCACTACTGTGTTCCTTCCCTAATAAACTTTACCCACAGCCTGGCCTCATCCCCCCTCTCCCCCCTCTCCCCCCCCTCAATTCATGTTCTATGTCTTCCAGACACAGTACCAGCCAGTTCTCCAGGCTACATTAATTTAAGCTTACATTCTAAGTTTTCTTAGTTCCAGAATGTGATAGGGAGAAAAACTATTCATGAAAAAGAGTAAGCCTTTGCAATTGCTTCTGTCTATGTAATTCAGTTATTCAGGACCAACAGGGATTAGAATAGATCTCTGCTTGTGTAAAAGGGAAATTGCATACATACCCTGATTTTAATTAGGGCCATGCAGGAAGGTTCTTAGGCACCCATTTGAATTATACAAAACCAACAAGGAGTCTTGTGGCCAGACCAGAGAACCTCTCTCTTTAAAGACCAGAGACCCTTCTCTTCCAGGCCAAAAAAAGACCCACCAAATTAGCCATAACAATAATGTTGATAGAGCTTTCTCTGCTGCTCTCAGTGAATAGGATAGGACAACTTAAGACACACAGTTCAGATATCAGATGGTCATAGCTGACAGCTGGTCTGTTAGCAGGTGGAATAGCTGCTATAACCTGAGGCAGAAACCAGAAATCAAAGATACAGCTGCATAGAGCACAAGAACACCAGATAGCTTCTCAGTGGCCCAGCAGTGAGACCATAACATAGGCTTGTGCTAATGCCTATCAAAGCAGGATCTAGGCCTAAGTATTTAATTATATAAAGGCCTCTAAACTGTCCCTCTAAATTGCTTCTTTTCTATGTATGTCTTACACATTCCTTTAGTGCTTCAATAAAAATACTACAATAATTTCAGGCAACTAACATGTCAGATACTCCGGAAACAGACAAAAGAGATAAACGCTTGTTGATGCTTTTTGTAGGTTTCAGTTCAGCATTTTAAATCAACCACTTGAAAAACGTCAGAAGTGTCCTGTTTTGATTAACGTATCTTCCCTCCAGGGCATCATTTTGATACTGACCTTGAAGTTCCATTCCACTTTTACCATTTTTCTGGAGATCCAGCCCCTTTCCACAACAGGTTTAGAGTACAGCTCATGCCTGTTTCAGATTATGTTTCACGTTACATTGGTTGTGCAGGGTGTGAGAATAAAATGATGGGAAGGGTGAAATTTGCAGGGCACTATTCTTTGTTGATCTTTACTGCTCTTTTGGGATATCCTGGTTCTGTCTCCTCCCTTGAATTACAACTGACACTGCTTGGAGTTCAGAGGGCATTAATGATACCCACATATCTCTGAAGTGCCACTATGTACTAACAGCTGAAGACAGATGAGTTGTGAAAGGCTGTCACTGCATGGGAGAGGGGGGGTATAAAATTGCATCCCCAAAGAAAGACTATCAGACAGCAGAGTATACAATGATGGAGGACTGTGAAATGAAATTAAATTTAAAGAAGAGGAAGATTTAAAACAAGAGTTAGTGTGTGACTTACGCTTGACCCCTTTTCATTCCCTTACCATTTTTATCCATTTCTTTCAGATCAATAATGCCTTAAAAGTGGTACCCCTCTTCAGCTAGGACTAGAGTATGAATATTTTAGAGCTTTGTATTAGTAGCTGATGGCAAATTTAGACACAGAGAGCAGCTGTTGCTTCTGGAAGCAGCTTTTACCCATCTACTGTAAACAACACTCAAGAAATCCACTTCAGCTCCAGTAAAATCTTATTGTTCTCCATTAAAAAACATTGACTGGCCCTTCTGTCTGTATCTATGTGTCAGACAATAATAACCAGGCTTTTGCAATAAGCTTTTAAGAATGAAAACATCTTAAAAACCAGCCTTGATGGAGGTGAGATTAGCTTTTACAGAGGAAAACAAAACTGAGTTTCTACCATGCTATATGCATTACTCCCAAATATATTATTGACCTTTCCAATGCTAGAGCATCAATACTGACTGTAGCATAATGTATCTGACAATGAGAATGTAAAAATTTGTTGTGCTTCCTATTCCTCCACAAAAATGTTATGCCTGGAATATATGTCCTGCATTCCCTTCATATGAGAGATGTGCAGATTCCCAATGTGGAAACTGGTTGTGCATCTCTAAGACAAGAGAGATACAAAAGCTCTATTTTGGATACAATGTCACTGAGAAATGGAAAACACTAGGCAATTAATTGTAGACCAGCCTAAAATGCAATACAGGGTGATATCCAAACTCATCCATTGTTCTAACATACAATTTTCATACATCGAATGAGACATAGATCTTTCCCAACAAGGTGCGATTTTATAAATAACAAACTGAAGCACCAGACTGTATCATAGCATTTCTTTTTCATGGAAAAGGAAATTTAGGTGGTTCAAAAATTATATGATCTTGGATTCTTGTGCTGGTGAGTTTCCAAGAAAATTCAAGGGCTTTTCTGAAGAAAAAAGTCCCAGATGAGAAAAATCTATGGAAGAAATTCTCAAACAACAAATGCAGTAGATGTTCAGGCTCCAAGTTGGTCCACACTGTGTGTTTAAAAGAAGGGCCTGGAGTGAGTTGCCAACCTCCAGGTGGAGCCTGGAGACCTCCCAGTATTACTAATGATCTCCAAACTACACAGGTCAGTTCCTTGGATAAAATAGCTGCTTGGGAGTGTGGACTCTATGGCATTATGTCCTGTTAAAGTCCCTCCCCAAATCCTGCCTTCCCCAGGCTCTATCCCCAAATTTCTCAGAATTTGCCAAGCTAGAGTTGGCAACCCTAGGCTGGAAGAAGGCTAGGCATCCAAGCCTATTGCTGCATCAATAAGGATGCTGTAGTCAATACGGTTGTGGCCTGATTTTCTCCAGTTCAGTGTCTCTGTGTTTTCCTTTTCTCCCTCCCCTTCAGGCTTGTCCCCACTTGGGACACAAAGAAAATGAAATACAAATGCCCAGTGCACTATGGTAGAAGTGCTGTCCTTGAAAAAGAGCAGTTTGTGTCAGAGTTCTCTCAGCCCCACCCACCTCACAGGGTGTCTGTTGTGGGGAGGGGAAGGGAAAGGAGTTTGTAAGCCGCTCTGAGACTCCAAGTGAAGGGCGGGGTATAAATCCAATCTCCTCCTCCTCCTCCTCCTCCTCCTCCTCCTCCTCCTAAAAATCCTCCTCCTCCTCCTCCTCCTCCTCCTCCTCTTCTTCTTCTTCTTCCTATTTCTGCAAAATGCTTCCTTGAAGTTCTCATTGTCAAAAGGAAAAGTGTGGTTTATAACTGTTTCAAGATTTTTTTTTCTCATTAGCAAACAACTGTGCACTAGACTTTTAAAAAAAATCTGGCACCTGGAATATATTCTGAGCTATCACCAGGACAAGAAATGTGGGATGTTTAATACTCAGACTTTTGTCTCCTTTCAAATTAGTTACAAAGCCCTGCCAATGAAGGATGCCCTTTGGTCTTCTGTGGTCAAAAAGCAGACTGTTCAATTTTGCAAACATGTCAAGAGAAATTATTAATACAGCCTATTGTGTTATATATCTGTTCATTGAGCAGCTGTCCCAGTGGTGATTCTGTAGTTCACTTTTATAATATCTAGAACTGGGAAGACAAAAGCTGTGCCACTACCTAATGTCTTGTTGAAAAGGTTATCAAGGATTGCAAGGAGAGGATTTTTTGCATCCTTGTGAAATGCATTTAACACTAAATAAAGATTGCTCTTCTACTTCACCAGATCATTCATTTCAACAGAAATGAATCAATGAAAAACAATCAACTTTAGAATCTCAAGTAAATATAATGAATAATGGGATACAGTAGATATCTGTTCATTGAGCAGCTGTCCCAGTGGTGATTCTGTATTCTGTATTCATAGTATTTTTAAAATCTGGAAATTGAAGTAAAATGAATTATAGATCATAAATGCTTTGCTATTGCTCCTCAGGAAGGATCTAGTAATTTGGTATCAGGGAATCTCAAAAGAAGTTCAGAAGTTCAGGAGCATATCTCCTTAAAAGTGCTATTCTTTTGCTAAATCATGCTCCAGAAAGATTCTTGCTCATAGAGCAAGCTTAGAGTTTTAAAAGCCCCTTCCAGACAGTCTTCTTTGGCAAACAACCCGTCCTTGAAAGTTTTGATTGTCATATCATCACAGTCTGATCAGTTTGTCCAAGAGAACAATAAACATATGCAGTATATAACATTTTCATTAACTGATCCTTGTAATCATAGCCAATGAGTATCATTAACGAATGGTTTAATGATGAATTTAAAGAAAGAAAGATACAAAGGTTGGAACACTTTCCCTATGAAGAAAGGTTAAAGCGCTTGGGGCTCTTTAGCTTGGAGAAACAACGGCTGAGGGGTGACATGATCGAGGTTTATAAGATTATGCATGGGATAGAGCAGATTGAGAAAGAAGAACTTTTCTCCCTTTCTCACAATACAAGAACTTGTGGGCACTCCATGAAATTGCTGAGTGGTCGGGTTAGAACAGATAAAAGGAAGTACTTCTTCACCCAAAGAGTGATTAACACATGGAATTCACTGCCACAGGAGGTGGCGGCGGATACAAGCATGGACAGCTTCAAGAGGGAATTAGATAAACACAAGAGGGGGCCCACAACAAAATGTTGCATAATGTGTTTTGGTTTGTTTTCTATCCCTATAAGGCCAAGGGATATGGAAGACATTAAGGGGGCATCACAGAGCATCTCCCGCAGACTGCAGGGGGTGGGAATTACCGGGCACAGCAGTAAAATGTTCAAAGCAACCCTGTGCATCAGAGACCACTGCAGCTGGTATTGCCACCCTGGCATTTAAAAGGTTAAGTGTGATAATAGTGGGAGGGGAAGGAAGGAAGGGGGGCTTGCAGAAGTGGGGGCACCCAAAAAACATGCAGGGAGGTAGTATTCTCCCACTTTTGCTTCTTTCTCCCACTTTTGCTTCTTTCTCTTTCTTTCTCTCCCCAACCCAATACCCCCTTCTTTCTCTTTCTCTCTGCCACCAAGGTAGGGTTGCCAGCTCCACGCTGGGAAACACCTGGAGATTTGCCGGGTGGGATTTGGAGAGCGGAAGGACCTCAGCAGGACATAATGCCACAGAGTCCACCCTCCAAAGCAGCCATGTTCTCCAGTAGAACTCATCTTGGCTGGAGGTTGGCAATCCTATCACCAAGCCTAAATATTAAATCTCTCTCTCTCTCTCTCTCTCTCTCTCTCTCTCCCTCTCCCTCTCTCTCTCACCCACACACCCACACACACACACACACACATTTTCTCTTCCTGACACAAGCCTGCTGCTTCAGATATTCTGGAGAGCAGCAGTGTTGCTGCAGCCAGGGATGAAGTTGCTGCAGTAGCAGCAGAAGTCATCACCACAGTCAGAAAAGGCTGCTCACACCAAATCCCCCTCCCCCCACCAGAGGGCTAGTTCCTATAGTGACTGCCCAGGCTTTTCCACCTCCCTGTTTCTCCTGCAAGGTGTGGGAGGGCACAATTTGAACAGCTTCAAAGCAAAGCAGGCAGAGCAGGCAAGCTTGCTGAGTGTGTGAGGTGGGGAAACAGGAGAGGGAGAGGGGGAGAGAGAGAGGGCAAATGGCAACTTTATCAGGCAACTTCTTGTCAGGAAGGCCAGGCAGGCAGCCGGCACAGGACTGGGGAATGCTCTTGCCCTGCAGTCCTGGAGGGCAGCTGGACAGAAGATGGGGTCTCAGAGCCTGTGGGCACTCTGAAATTGCAGAAGCCAGCCCCTCCTGTCCTCAGGGCCGGCTCACCCACTAGGCGAACTAGGCATTCGCCTAGAGTGCTGGACCCTGGATGGTGCGCCGAGCTGTGCCTCCCCCCCGCCAAAAGCCCGCGAGCAGCTCTCCAAGTGTCAGCACTTCACTAATTGGAGAGAAGCATCCGGTGAGCATCCCGCGCCTGGAGACAGGATCCCCCTCACCTCCCTCCCAAACTGCCTTTGGAAGCGGAGCACGAGAGAAATCTCTCTTCCATCTTGGAGGGTGCTGCAGGAACATGTGGGGCGTGCTCGCTGGGTCTGACAGCTGCGGGGGGGCGGTGGTGGCGGTAGCAAAAGGGTGGCTGGCTCCAGAGGTCTCCAGGCCCCACCAGGAGGTTGGCATTTCCGCCACAAGGCAGCCTCGCCTAGGGTGCAGAAACACCTCGAGCCGGCCCTGCCTGTCCTCCTCCCAACCCAGATTCTCCCCCCTCCTCCCTCAAGTCTGTGTTCTGCATTTCTTCCTTTCCCTGCTTCTGCCCCCCCCACAACTCCTGAGACGCAGGGTTTCTATGGTATTGAGAACCCTGAGGGGGGGGGAGGCTCCTCTTTCTCCAGACGGTTTCTGCTGCCGGGTGGTTGTAACCACCAGTGTTCTTTGTGGGGTGTGTGCAGCCACGCCATTTCCCTTGGGCTCCTGAGTGTTCTACTGGGGATCTGTCAGTAGAGAACGCCGTTTAACTTTTTTTTTGGGGGGGGGGTTGAATATCCCCTGTATACTTTTTTAAACATGTAAGATTTTTCTGCACAACTGGAGCATGCTCCAAGTGTGCTGAAAGATCTCCTTGTCCCCTGCGTGCCCCAGATTTGTGGGAATAAGTATCCGCATGCAGGGGGCGTCTTCGCTATTAGATATATAGATATGGAGCAGAGGTCCATCAGTGGCTATTAGCTACAAGGTATAGATAGGAACTCACAGGCTGGGGCAGGTGATGCACTGTATTTTTGGTGCTTGGGGGGGGGCAACAGTGGGAAGGCTTCTAGTGTCCTGGCCCCACTGCTGGACCTCCTGATGGCACCTGGTATTTTTGGCCACTGTGTGACAGAGTGTTGGACTAGATGTGCTATTAGCATGATCTAACATTGATTTATCTTATGTTCTTATGTCCTAAAGCACAAGAATCACACATGCCTCCCGCATAAGAGTAAAAGGCATATCCTGGTAGTTACAAAAACCATCTATTTCCTAACTTTGACAGCCAGTAACTTGAATCATACTACCACAGTTGGTACATTTGCTCATTGGAAAGAAATCTGTAATTTGTGATTAATGTTTCATGTGGATAAACAAGAGATGTGGGACCCAATCTCTTCTTTTTGGGAAACCTCAGGCTTCTCTTATCTGGTGCTGCTCAAACCCACAGAATTAAAAGAAAAGTAAACATCACTGGGCATTAGTTATGAATAGGCAAGAAAAAAATGGTATGTACATAGGACATTTAATGAAATCTTGTACTGAACATCTTTTAGTTTCTCCCTCCTTTTCATCTCTGAAATATATCTTTCTATGAACATATCCCAATCTTTGAAATTTGGATTAAGAACTGGATCTATTTGAGATCCTGCTGAGAGACAAGCTGCTGTGATGTGTGAAGGATTAGAGACCTAAAATTGTAGAAATCCCTCTGTTTGAAAGAAGAGCAGGATTAGGTTGTTGCGGGATTAAGGTATTCAAGAGATTTAGAGGGGCCTGTGGTGTCAGTTTTTACAAAATCCCAGGAGACTTTGTGACAAAGAATAGTAAATCTTCTGTCGTTTAAGATGCAGGGAATGGACAGATTTACAGATACTGATAGTGTGATCACATAGAAAAGATGCAGATAATATATAGGAAGGTCAGAAAAGGGGACATGGGTTCCAACAAACAGACAAGTAATAGGAAAGTAGTACTGAACAAATAGCTAACCTCAGAGTTAATGACTGCCTATTTAAGAGACACTGATAAGAATTCATAATAAAACAGGCTTCGGGCCTCAAAGTAAAACAATAAACAACAAAGGAACAAGAAATTCAATCCCTTTAAGAGGCGTCTCGGACCATAATAGATTAATGACTTGTAACACGCACAACAACATCCACACAGCAATTGCTAGCCGCCATATTACAGAGTATGTCTACCTGTATCTGTATTGGAGATTCCCTTAATTCTGATGCTAGTCAATGCTCCTATAGTATAAGCTGAGGTGCTATCTTTAAAAAATCACTAGAGTTGCCACGAATTTTGAACAGTTGTTAAACTGCACAGCAGCTGTACAGTAGTTGTAGCACTGGACTTTCATTTTCTTGCTTTGAAGGAGCTTTTGTATCTGTGCAATAGGTGAGATGATTCTACCCAGGGTCATAAACAGCTGGGTCATGTAATTAAATTATGTGAGGGGGTAACTGTGTCTCTTCTAAGTCTGTGCAAAAATGTGAGTGCATGAAATAAGGTCAGTAACACTGACTTAAAACACCAATGAGTAAGACTTGTTTTAAAAATACGGTATGAACAATCACTAGCTGACTGATTGATTTGTTCACTGTTTGTTTATATGATTGGCTGCCAAGTGATAGGAATTGGCCTCAGGTCTGTGGGGAGGGGAGAAGCGAGACTCTGATTGGTCTGTGTGAGGAAGTGCATGCATAAAACACTGCTGATTACACTGCACTGTACTGTTTGAATAAGTGAAAAGTAACCCAGTGAAAAAGCTCAAACTGTTCTTGAATAGCAGAACTGAATGTGAAAATTGGCACCCTCATCATGACCGGCATCAAACCAGAAGGTCTTTGAGCATCCCTTTAAAAAATTCCAACTACTTTTGTGTCAACCCCAAAATATTTTTAGAAGAGATCAGTCTTTTGTAATTTTTTCCATTAGGGTTGCTAACTGCTGAATTTATAAAACACAATCTGATATGTGGGCAGGATGTGGGTGTGGACATGGGGGGCAGTCTTTGGCAGGCGTGAAGTTCCATGACATTTGACAGTTCCGAACATAAAGCCAGGTTATTTTCACTTGGTCCAGGGGCAGTACCCAGTGCAAAATCTGCTTACTTAATGAAAATGCACAGCTAAAATAAATTGGGGAAGGTGGGGGCAGCCTTAGTCTTTGCTGTCAACTGGCCTAAAGCAAAACTTTTTGTTTGGCCAACTAAACCCTAATCCCATAGATGGTTACTAAAACATTCCTAGGAGGCATGACTCCATGTGAAACACACCTGATTATCCTAATGAAGTATAAATCCAGGGCTGTGTGGAGCTTTCCTTGCTCAGGAGGGCTGCCATATTTTCATGGAATACTTTAACGAAAACTGTGGAAAATTAGGGGTTTACCCCCTCATGGATCACTGCCTTGTCGTGGCGAGGGGGCTTGCGCGGTTCGATTAAGCTGTGGGCTATGCCGTGAAGGGCCACCCAAGACGGACAGGCCACAGCAGAGAACTCAGACCAAGTGTGATCCACTGGAGAAGGAAATGGCAACCCACTCCAGTATCTTTGCCAAGAAAACCCCATGGACAGTATCAAAAGGCTCTTTCAATTACTCACCCCTTTTAAACATTTAACGAGTTTTGTATGGTCCCATTACAGACAGATTTATTTTTGCATACGCTTTTTTAGGAGTAGAACCCCTCACATACAAGAAGTATTATCTCCCCCTGGCTAACATATAATTAGTGCTGAACCAAAATGGCCCTTCTCCAACAGCACATTTCAGTCACTTACTCCTGGCTCTTACAATATCTGACTAATGTTTTATCATGCATCCATAGGACATCTCTGATAAGTGTACTGACAGTCTAGTAACACAAGACTTACGCAAGTCTAGATCTTAGGCCAGGACCCAGGCCTCTTTTTGTAGAAAAAGCCCAGCAGGAACTCATTAGCATAATAGGCCACACCCAACAGCAGGAACTCATTAACATATTGGGCCACACCCCTGACATCACAGCTCATTAGCACATTAGGCCGCACCCACATGTTACCAGAAGTGTGGTTATCCAGCCACACAAATGAAGCAGGGCAAAGGTTAACAGAGTTTTGTCAAGAGAACACACTGGTCATAGCGAACACCCTTTTCCAACAACCTAAGAGGCGACTCTACACATGGACATCACCAGATGGGCAACACCGAAATCAGATTGACTATATAATTTGCAGTCAAAGATGGAGAAGCTCTATCCAGTCAGTAAAAACAAGACCTGGAGCTGACTGTGGTTCAGATCATGAGCTACTCATTGCAAAATTCAGACTTAAACTGAAGAAAATTGGGAAAACCACGAGGCCATTCAGGTTTGACCTAGATCGCATCCCTGATGAATATACAGTAGAGGTGAAGAATAGATTCAAGGGTCTGGATTTGATAGATAGAGTGCCTGAAGAACTATGGACAGAGGTTCGTGACATCGTACAGGAGGCAGCAATCACCACCATCCCAAAGAAAAAGAAATGTAAGAAAGCAAAGTGGCTTTCTGATGAGGCTTTACAAATAGCAGAGGAAAGAAGGAAAGCGAAAGGCAAAGGCGAAAAGGAAAGATTTACCCAACTGAACGCAGATTTCCAGAGAACAGCAAGGAGAGATAAGGAGGCCTTCCTGAATGAACAGTGCAAAGTAATAGAAGAAAACAATAGAATGGGAAGGACTAGAGATCTCTTCAAGAAAATTGGAGAAATCAAGGGAGCGTTCCATGCAAAGCTGGCCATGATAAAGGACAAAAACGGTAGGGACCTAACAGAAGCAGAAGAGATTAGGAAAAGATGGCAAGAATACACAGAAGAACTATACAAGAAAGACCTCAATGTCCTTGACAAACACGACGGTATAATCACTGACCTTGAGCCAGACATCCTGGAATGTGAAGTTAAATGGGCCTTAGAAAGCATTGCTAACAACAAAGCTAGTGGAGGTGATGGTATTCCAGCTGAGCTATTCAAAGTCTTAGAAGATGATGCTGTTAAAGTGCTGCACTCCATTTGCCAGCAAATTTGGAAAACGCAACAGTGGCCACAGGATTGGAAAAGATCAGTATACATTCCAATCCCAAAGAAGGGCAATGCCAAGGAATGTTCAAACTATCGCACAATTGCACTCATATCACACGCTAGCAAGGTCATGCTCAAGATCCTACAAGCTAGGCTTCAACAGTACGTGGATAGAGAACTACCAGAAGTACAAGCTGGGTTTCGAAGAGGTAGAGGAACTAGAGATCAAATTGCCAACATTCGCTGGATTATGGAGAAAGCAAGAGAGTACCAGAAAAATATCTACTTCTGCTTCATTGACTATGCTAAAGCTTTTGACTGTGTGGATCACAACAAACTATGGCAGGGCCTTAAAGAGATGGGAGTACCAGACCACCTCACATGTCTCTTGAGAAACCTGTATAAGGGCCAAGAAGCGACAGTTAGAACCGGATACGGAACAACTGATTGGTTCAGCATAGGAAAAGGAGTACGACAAGGATGTATACTGTCACCTTGCTTATTTAATATATATGCAGAGTACATCATGCGAAATGCTGGCCTGGATGAATCACAAGCGGGAATTAAGATTGCTGGGGAAAAGATCAACAACCTCAGATATGCAGACGATACCACTCTAATGGCAGAAAGTGAAGAGGACCTAAAGAGCCTCTTGCTCAGGGTAAAAGAGGAGAGCGCAAAAGTGGGCTTGAAGCTCAATATCAAAAAAACTAAGATCATGGCATCCGGCCCCATCACTTCTTGGCAAATAGAAGGGGAAGTCGAGGAAGTAGTGACAGACTTCACGTTCCTGGATCCCAGAATCACCGTAGACTGTGACAGCAGCCATGAAATTAAAAGACGCCTGCTCCTTGGGAGGAAAGCGATGGCGAACCTAAACAGCATGATAAAAAGTAGAGACATCACCCTGCCAACAAAAGTCCGCATGGTCAAAGCAATGGTATTCCCAGTAGTCATGTATGGCTGCGAGAGTTGGACTATAAGGAAGGCCGAGCGCCGAAGAATAGATTCTTTTGAACTATGGTGCTGGAGAAGACTCTTGAGAGTCCCTTGGACTGCAAGAAGAACAAATCAGTCAATCCTCAAAGAAATCAACCCTGACTGTTCCCTGGAAGGCCAGATAATGAAACTGAAGCTCAAATACTTTGGCCACCAAATGAGAAGGGAGCACTCACTGGAGAAGACCCTGATGCTTGGAAAGATTGAAGGTCAAAGAAGACGGGGACGGCAAAGGATGAGATGGTTAGACAGTGTCAAAGATGCAACGAATATGAAATTGAGCCAACTTCGGAGGACGGCGGAGGACAGGAGGGCCTGGAGGGAGCTGGTCCATGGGGTCGCGAAGAGTCGGACTCGACTGTGCGACTGAACAACAACACTCATAATCAACAGAAACCTCTGTAACCCAATTGCCAAGCACATATGGCTATATGTTTTAGTGCCTGCAGATTGTTAGTAAGAATGATTTTTTATGCTTCAAAACTTTTCCATAATTATACACTCTCCTCAAATAAGCAAGCCATATCTAAAATTATCTCTTACCTCTTTTTAGGAGCTTATGATATTCACAGTTTAAACAGCTTAAGGACTTTTTTCAGGATAACTTAAGCATGATGGTAAGGGGGAAAGTGCCAGAAGATGTATTGAATAGGCAGAGCTGAGAAAGTCAGATGGATGCAGAGTTTGGAATGCTATCTACTCCACCTTTTAAATCAGAACTTCTATTCTGAAAACAAGTTCTCATACTACAAAAAATGCAAACTTCAATATTGCAAAAGACAATACATTTAGCTTGCAAAGAACATTTAAATGAGGAAAATCAGTGCTCCAGGTTAGCTGGTACATTCAATGGACCTGTCCTAACTATGACCTGCATACAATGGATGCTTAAAAGCAGAGAAACAGAAGGCTTAGTTCAATAATTTTGGACTAAAATAACACTCTTCACTTAGCACTGAGACAATGCATGGTTAGTACCATGTAACTGATTGTGACCAATGCTCCCTCTAAGCTGTGGAGTCTTGTGAGCAAAAATTCTACTATGTGAGCTACTGGCATTAAAGTTGTGAGCAAGCAATTACAAACTCCTTTCGCTTCCCCTCCCCACAACCAGTGTTCCCTCTAAGCTGAGTTAGTGTGAGCTAGCTCACAGTTCTTTAGCCTCCCGCTCACACATTTTTGTCTTAGCTCAGGAAGGACGGCTCGGGAGCAAACTAATTTATACAGCAGCCAAATCGCTCGCTCACAGCTTTAATGCCAGTAGCTCACAAAGTAGAATGTTTGCTCACAAGACTCCAAAGCTTAGAGGGAACATTGCCCACAACAGACACCCTGTGAGGTAGGTGGGGCTGAGAGAGCTCTGACAGAAACTGCTCTTTTTCAAGGACACCTCTGACAGAACTATGGCTTGCCCAAGGTCATCCAGCAGCTGCAAGTGGAGGAGTGGGGAATCAAACCCGGTTCTCCCAGATTAGAGTCCACACACTTAACCACTACACCAAACTGGCTCCATAGGTGCAGCAATGCGGCTTGTTTGCTGCTTTTACCGTGCACACTTCCAGGAAGTGGGATCAATGCACTCTCCAGAGTTTTCCACCGCTTTCACCTGGTACTTTTTAAACACGGTACGGAATTGTCATAGGACAGGTTGAGTACGGCTGGGGAATGCTGACAGCTCTGGCTGTGTGAACCAGCCCCTTTAATCCGTTTGTGAAACATGCCTATATCGGGCCAAACTGCCAGTCTGAACTCAGCCGGAGACTTTGAAAACAGCTGTTGAAAAACGACAGTTTGGAGTTAGCATCAAAGGAGTTGGGAGTTAAGGATTGGGGGGGATTTCTGACTGAGTGGAACTATGCAGAACGGCTGCTTAGAGCAGACTGAAAATAGTAAATTTGTAAATAAAGGATCCCAGTTGTAGGAACAGGACTTCAGTTCAAAAGTTCAATGGAAGTGAAAGTCATTACTTATACCAGGGGTGTCAAACATGTGGCCTGGGGGGTGGATCAAGCCCCTGGAGGGCTTCTATCATGCTTACAGTAGAACTGGCTGTCTCCTGCTTCTTCTTCTAGTTCTTCTGCTGCTGCATCATCATAGCGTGCTTTGCCAGACTCTCTCAAACACTCAGGAGAGATAGATAGGCAAGCTTCTGATTCCTGCACTGGCTGAGGCTCCTCCCTCTCCCCTTTCCCCTTCCAGAGGAAGGAAGGGAACAAGCCAGAGCTTGCTTCCTGACCAAGCTGCCTCAATCGCACAGCAGATTGCCTTCCATTGGCTGTGGCTCCTCCCCAAAGGGTGGGAGGGAAGGAGGAAGTGCTTGCTTTGCTTGGGTGCCTCAGTCACAAGGGAGTAATACAAAGCACCCTAAAGACCAACAAAGTTTTATCCAAGGTATGAGTTTTTACGTGCCTTGCTACAGTATGTGTGTTTTGTTGGGCTTGGTATGCTATGGCTCTCCGGGTTCAACTGGGTTCCCTCCAATCTTGCTCAGTCAGAAAGCAATGTGAATTATTTAGATGAGGAATAACAACAAGCCAGTGAGGTGGATTAGTCTGAGATTGTGTGTCCAGACCAAGTTCACCCAGCACATTTCCTTTGGGGATTTTGAACTTAGACTTCCCAGATAGTAGGCTGATACTGACTATTGAGGAAGACTATAGTTTTGTAGACAAACACATAGCCCTCAATCTGTGTCATGGTGCCTTCTCATGTTATTGATGAGCACACAAAACAATTTCTTTACAAAAGCTCGCAATGCCATTCTTTAGAAAAATGAAATTAAAAAAACCCTCCCCCCCCAAAGACAAACATGTCCTATTGCTGAACAATAACGGACAAAATGAGAATGAACAATTAGCCCAATTAATGTGATCCTTTTTGCTATATCAGTGTGTGAGGTAGACAGAGGGTCAGCTACCAAGCCTGCTGTACTTATTTATTAGCCTTTCAAATCTTCTTAACTCAAATATATTAATTAATCCCCTTGTGAGAATGTTATCAACTTCAAATTTGCTTATGAAAATGCTGTGGCATCCTCTGAAAACCATTATGTAACTTGGCTGCCTCCCTAGAGGGCTTGAAAAGAAGCTTATAATTGGTACATCTTTGTTAAGTATCTTTTACAGCATGTTAGCTCAGCAGAGTGCTTATAATCTCAGGTAAAAAGCCTGGCTTGAAATCTTCGATAGGCTTATGTAAATGGCGACTTTCCAAACAACAGGAAAGGGCTTGAGAAAACGCATTATACACAAAGCAAAGGACAAACATCCTGAATTAACAGCTCCATATTATTGCCTTCTCTGAGGACCTTAAAGCATTTCATCTAATTGTTTTAACCTGTAACATTATGAAAACACAAAGATTTTTTTCAAATAAAAATTTCTTGAGGAAAATCCTCCTGATAACATTTTGTGTTCCACCATGGGGGGGGGGGGCAGACATATGAAAAGCAGGATTGGTTGTCTCTTCTTTCCCTTTTCTTTTGTTTTGTTTTACTTCTCATTTTTAGATATATTAGTGTGAACACACTTAAAATTATTCTTAGAATGGCAGCAGTCTATAGGATCCAGCCCTATAACTAGCTTAAAGGGGCATCTTGTCCAATGAGATCAGTACTGGCCTGCAGCAGCCATTGACCAGTGATGGAGAAAAGCCCCTATATGATCAAGCAGCATAGCACATGGGAAATTTTTGGATCTGGGCGAATATGAGGGAGATGAAGTCATTACATTCCAAGATTATGAGGAGAAGAAGATATCTCTCTGTAGCACCAACACTTATTACGGTCTCTCGGTCTCTCAGTCTCTCGGTCTCTCTCTCTCTCTCTCTCTCTCTGGCTTGGATGCTGCCTAAAATTTCCACAGACTAAAGATCTCAGAACCATTCAATAGCCATTCCAGTCTTCACAGGCCTTGAGAACAATGTGGTTAAAGCACCTGCCTGGCATGAGAAATGTAGGAGAGGCAAATGAGCTAAGCCATTTTTGGTCCCCATTGGAGTCAAAGGTGGGATAGAAATAAGTAAGTAAGTAAGTAAATAAATAAATAAATACGGATTTTCTTCTGCTGACTTCTCTGCCTCCCTAAAAATGCTGCCACTGGGGGACGGGGAGCTCCCGGAATACCTTGGGGGGGGGGGAGTCCAGAGACAGCTGCAGCATAGGGGTATCAGTGAAAATTGCTCCCCTCATACACATGGAAATTTTAGGTTGGATCCAACCAGTGTTCCCTCTAAGCTGAATTAGTGTGAGCTAGCTCAGTTTTTTAGCCTCCGGCTCACACATTTTTATCTTAGCTCAGGAAGGATGGTTCCAGGGCAACCCAATTTTTGCAGTACACAGATGACACCCAGCTCTGTCTACAGACGGATGGCCACCTGGATATTACAGGCTGTGGCTGAATGGCTATGACAGAGCTGAATAAAGCTAAATCAATCTAAGATGGAGGTCCTGTACCTGAGTCACGGGGGATTGGGCTCCCAACCTTCGATGGGGCTCCATTGGTGCCTACATTGGGGGTGAAGAGTCTGGGGGTGTTCCTGGATGACTCCCTTTCTATGTTGACCCAGGTCACCACCACTGCCTGGTCTCCCTTCTTCTATCTGAGACAGATCAGGCAGTTGGCCCTATATCTCACCACCCGGGACCTAGCTACAGTGACCCATGCAATGGTCAATTCAAGACTGGACTATTATAACTCTTTGTATGTGGGGCTGCCCTTGACTCTGCTCCGGAAGTTGCAGGTAGTGCAGAATGTGGCAGCACAGGTGTTGACAGTGATGCCTGTGTGGGCTCGTATCCTCCTACTGCTGCGTGAACTGCACTGACTGCCTATTGAATTCCAGATCCATTTCAAGGTGCTGGTGCTTACCTTTAAAGCCCTATTCAGCCAGGGTCCAGCATACCTTCGAGACTGCCTCTCCTCATATGAGCCCCGTAGGGCACGGAGGTCCACAAATCAACATCTCTTGGTGGCCCCTGGCCCCAGGGACATCCAACTAGCCTCAACCAGGACCAGGGCTTTTTCATCCCTGGCCCCCACCTGGTAGAATGAGTTCCTGTATGAGATCAGGGCCCTGTGGGACTTATTGCAGTTCTGCAAGATGGAGCTCTTCCACTGGGCTTTTGGTTGAGGCGGTGGACATCCCCCCTCCTCATCTTCTGGTCAGTCTCCCACCAGTGGGAGATCTGGGCACCCACTATTGTATTTTAAACAGTCTCAGTTGACATCTGATCCATTTGTTTTTACATGGTATTTTATTATTTTATTATGTTTAAACTGTCATTTTAACATTGTTCTAATTGTATTATACTAATTGATGTAAACCACCCTGGGCCTGTTTATGGGGAGGGTGGTATATAAATCAAATAAATAAATAATGCCAGTAGCTCACAAAGTAGAATTTTTGAGCACAAAACTCCACAGCGAAGAAGAGGAGGAGGCCCCACAACAGACACCCTGTGAGGTAGGTGGGGCTGAGAGAGCTCTCCCAAGAACTGTCCTTGTGAGAACAGCTCTGAAAAAGCATATGACTGGCCCAAGGTCACACCAGCAGCTGCATGTGGAGTAGTGGGGAATCAAACACAATTCTCCCAGATTGGAGTCTGCACTCTTAACCAAACTGGCTTAGAGGGAGCACTGGATCCTTGTAAGCCCCTCTGTTTCTTCAATTTAGCATGTTCTATTGTGCTCCAGGGATTACAAGCTTACCTGCTGCCCCACCTGTTAACACAATTCAGATAGTAAGACGAAATAGGCATGGTATGTTTCTAGAGATCAGTCTTACTCTTAACTAATCCAAAATGTAAGAAAATTTTAGAAATGAATAAAAATAATACAAATGGTCTGTTGAAACATTCTGGCTAAGCAAGGGTACAAAAAGGAGTGAAAACGTGCAGTCCTGTTTCCCTATACTCAGTACTTACACTAAAAAAAATGTTTAAGACAGATCTACAATTCTTGAAGTTGCAGTCATTTAAAAATTCAGCATTACCATATTTCTCATGGTTGGGACCTCTCTGTTCCTTACCATGTGGACAAGATGGAGGTTCTTCTCCACAGCTCGGATTACAGTACATTCCTATTTTAGACTCACAATAATTGTGCAAGGTAGGTTAGGCTTGGTTACAGTGACTAGACTAAGACCTTCCACTGAGCATGGCTAAGTCTGGATATCACCAGTCCCACTAAGGCTTTCAACATGTATGCCCATCGGGTTTTCTTTTTCATTCTGCATTGATTCTCCTCCCTTCAGCACTCAGTTCTCTTTCTGGTCGCTGTTTACCCTGGTTTTCTGAGAGTGGTTTTGTGGTGGGTTTTCCCCTTGCTTCGCTTCCAGGCCAAAGGTAATTCAAAAGCATACAGATTCCCTCAGATTTCTCCATCATGCTTTTCCCGCCCCTTGGAGGCCACATTGAGGTTGCTTCTCCCACTCTGCACCTTCCGCCATCCTACCCCTTTCAACGCTGTACAAGCTGCACTATTGCTTAGGTTTTCCATCTTTTAATTTTTTGGAATTTTACAAGCAGGTTGAACCCATCAATATGAGTTTATCACTAATCTTGGATCACTGGAGAAAAATCATTGGCAGGTAATGCTTTAAAGGTTTGACTACAGGTAGTGTGTGTGTGCAGTTAAAAGTTTTAAAAGGTGCATACCATCAAGAGGAGATGCCAAACATGTGGCCAGAGAGGCAGCAGCATGCATGCCATGAAGGAAGGAAGGGAGTGAGTGAGCAACCAGGCATGCATTGCGCTGATGGTGCCTGGGGGGGGGGCGTCTCCCCAGGTGAAGTTTTCCTGTGAGTTTGGTTCCACTGCCTTGTTCCTGAGTCATTCCAGAGCCTCCTTTAACTGCAGCTGTCTTTTCCAGAGAGAGCACTGGGGAGACCTTTCGGGGGGTGAACAAACATGTGGACAAGGGGGATCCAATAGATATTATTTACCTTGACTTCCAGAAAGCTTTTGATAAAGTTCCTCATCAAAGGCTCCTAAGTAAGCTCAAAAATCATGGGATAGAAGGACAAGTCCTTTTATGGATCAAAAACTGGCTAGTTCATAGAAAACAGAGAGTGAGTGTAGGTGGGCAATTTTCTCAGTGGAGGGTGGTAAGCAGTGGGGTACCGCAGGGATCAGTACTTGGTCCACTGCTTTTTAACTTGTTCATTAATGATTTGGAGATGGGAGTAAGCAGTGAAGTGGCTAAATTTGCGGATGATACAAAGTTGTTCAGGGTGGTGAAAACCAGTGAGGATTGTGAGGCACTCCAAGGGGATCTGTCAAGGATGGGCGAGTGGGCGTCAACATGGCAAATGGGGTTCAATGTGGCCAAGTGCAAGGTGATGCACATGGGAGCCAAAAATCCTAAATATAAATACACATTGATGGGGTCTGAACTGGCAGAGACTGAACAAGAGAGAGATCTTGGAGTTGTAGTGGATAACTCACTGAAAATGTCGAGACAGTGTGTGACTGCAATAAAGAAGGCCAATGCTATGCTGGGGATTATTAGGAAGGGTATTGAAAACAGATCAGCCAATATCATAATGCCCCTATATAAATCAATGGTGAGACCTCATTTGGAATACTGTGTGCAGTTCTGGGCACCACACCTTAAAAAGGATATTATAGCTTTGGAAAAAGTGCAGAAAAGGGCAACTCGAATGATAAAAGGGTTGGAACACTTTCCCTATGAGGAAAGGTTAAAGCGCTTAGGGCTCTTTAGCTTGGAGAAAAGACGACTGAGGGGTGACATGATCGAGGTTTATAAGATTATGCATGGGAAAGAGCAGGTAAAGAAAGAGGTACTTTTCTCCCTTTCTCACAATACAAGAACTCGTGGGCACTCCATGAAACTGCAGAGCGGTCGGGTTAGAACGGATAAAAGGAAGTACTTCTTCACCCAAAGAGTGATTAACACATGGAATTCACTGCCACAGGAAGTGGTGGGTGCTACAAGCATGGACGGCTTCAAAAGGGAATTAGATAAGCATATGGAGCAGAGGTCCATCAGTGGCTATTAGCCACAAGGTATAGCTAGGGGCTCTGGGGCAAGTGATGCTCTGTCTTCTTGGTGCTTGGGGGGGGGGTCAACAGTGGGAGGGCTTCTAATGTCCTGGCCCCACTGGTGGACCTCCTGCTGGCACTGGTATTTCTGGCCACTGTGTGACACAGAGTGTTGGACGATGGGCCTTTGGCCTGATCCAACATTGGCGTCTCTTATGTTCTTATGTTCTTATGAGATCCATAACTGAGACCCCAGAAATGTAATCTGCCCCCAACTTCGAGAGATTATAGAGGAGCAGGTGGCAGGGTAAGGTTCCCTCTGTGTTTGGTTTGTGTAGCTTGCAGGGGATCCATTCTATACACTTTTGAACCTGCACCTGACATTTCCCCCAAAAGCACTTTCCTGGGGGCATCTTCTTGGGGGGGCTGTAACTTGGACCTTCCCCCCAAAGTCTTATCTACACATAACTTGGAAGGCATGTAGAGGAGCGTCAGGGAAGATGCCCTGTAAGTTTAATGCCTCTAGCTTACACAGGGTCCATTCTATATACTCCTGAACCTGTATCTATCATTTCCTCAGAAAGCACCTTCCTGGGGTCACCTTCTTTGGGGGGGCATATTCATCACCAGACTTGGAGGGCAGGTAAAGGACAGTCATCTGGAGATCCTCTGCAGGTGTGGTGTTTCTAGCACACCATGGAGCCGTTCAGCCACATCACAAATCTCACAGACTGAACTGGTTTGTTTGGCCCCTAAAGGTGCATGGCATTTTGTGATTTTCAAACTGGGCATGCCACAAACCATGAACTGAACCACATATTCCCGGTTCGTGCACATCCCTTGACAGTGGATAATCCCAAACCATCTAATAAACTCCCTGACTGAACGGTGAATTGAACCTCATTTTTTCCAGATTCAAGCCCAGCACTCTAACCCCTTCCCTAGACCGGTTTGCAACGATTCACATGTGTGAATGCAAATAAATGTTAATCACATGATGAGAGTTTTAACAGACTTTATTCTAATGCTCTATTTTCATTCACTGGGCTGTAGTCTTCTAATGATCCATTCCCAACACTGTCAAATAGCAGGCCTTAATTAGTGATACAATTTTTTCCCCAAGCAGCTGGTGTGTCTTTTTTAGGTTTGCTTAAAGCATTGTTTGCTTTTGTTAGCAAAACAAGCATTAGGGAAGCCTTTGCAATACTCCTACAGTTTATCAAATTTAATGAGTGCTGAATGGCAGACTTCTTCACCTAACCAATGGTGGTTAGTGAAAGACATGTCAGAAATGGGGCTTTTTTTGCCCCCTTTCATTCCAGGTGCAGATCATAAATGGTATTTTGATGATAGGGTTGCAGAATGTAACCATGCAGAACAGGAAAACAGCAACCTCAGGTGATACCACATCAAAAGTTATTTTAAAAGAAGGAACAGCTACATGAAAAGCACACTAGCTTTCTATTTCACAACAAGATGGCAATGCAAAGAAAATATTGCAGCTCTACCCATCATCCCCTTCCTTGGCATGATTGGCTGACCTGTCAAAAGGGCAATTCCTAACTGCTGCATAGCTACCCCTGTAATCTAGAGAACCTCCTGTACAGTATAGCCATGCCATATATAGACAAACCTCAATACCTAGTTCCTAAGGACCAATGGAAGGGTCTCCTTATCCTGTGGCATGGTTCTAGTAATATTTACCAGGTTCAGAAATCTGGAGAGCCTTCAAGGAGTTGAGTGAGCTTAAAAATCATGAAGCCTGAAAAAAATGTATTTGGACTGTCTTTCCTTTGGCTTTCTGAACTTTTAGAACAGATATTCATGGGTATGAAATGTTGCCTATCATGTATAGTAGAGACTATGATCAGCAGCCTTTAGACATTGACATCTTTTTGATACAGGGGCATAAATATCTGTAAATAGCAAGTTTTTGTACAATGAATGCAATGTGCTTCCATTGCATTTTCCAACTTGTCTAGCCCTGTATGCATGACATTAGTGTACAGGGCTGACATGCATAAAGGAGAACAGGAGTGAGCCTCCTGACCTCCCGCGATGAACATCTGGTGCATATGGACACAGCATCAACACATCCAAAGGTCTCCTCCTGCTTCCCCTCTACACTTGTTTTCACTCTACAACAATATGACATGTGCAAATGTAATGAGGGCTAGAATGAGGATTTAAACCAGTGAGGATTGTGAGGCACTCCAAAGGAAATGGATGGGCAAGTGGGCGTCAACATGGCAAATGGGGTTCAATGTGGCCAAGTGCAAGGTGATGCACATGGGAGCCAAAAATCCTAAATATAAATACACATTGATGGGGTCTGAACTGGCAGAGACTGATCAAGAGAGAGATCTTGGAGTCGTAGTAGATAACTCACTGAAAATGTCGAGACAGTGTGTGACTGCAATAAAGAAGGCCAATGCTATGCTGGGGATTATTAGGAAGGGTATTGAAAACAGATCAGCCAATATAATAATGCCCCTATATAAATCAATGGTGAGACCTCATTTGGAATACTGTGTGCAGTTCTGGGCACCACACCTTAAAAAAGATATTATAGCTTTGGAAAAAGTGCAGAAAAGGGCAACTCAAATGATAAAAGGGTTGGAACACTTTCCCTATGAGGAAAGGTTAAAGCGCTTAGGGCTCTTTAGCTTGGAGAAAAGACGACTGAGGGGTGACATGATCGAGGTTTATAAGATTATGCATGGGAAAGAGCAGGTAAAGAAAGAGGTACTTTTCTCCCTTTCTCACAATACAAGAACTCGTGGGCACTCCATGAAACTGCAGAGCGGTCGGGTTAGAACGGATAAAAGGAAGTACTTCTTCACCCAAAGAGTGATTAACACATGGAATTCACTGCCACAGGAAGTGGTGGCGGCTACAAGCATGGACAGCTTCAAAAGGGAATTAGATAAGCATATGGAGCAGAGGTCCATCAGTGGCTATTAGCCACAAGGTATAGCTAGGGGCTCTGGGGCAAGTGATGCTCTGTCTTCTTGGTGCTTGGGGGGGGGGTCAACAGTGGGAGGGCTTCTAATGCTTATAGATGAGAGGCAGGCATGAGTAGAGTTCTAACAAAAGGGCACTCAGAGATGAAAAAATAGCTGATATGCTGCAGTCAAACAACAGCTATCTCTAGGAACAGGCAAATATTTTAATTATTAGTACCTATTTGGGGTTAAGGTTAATATAGAAAAAGCTTCTAGAAACAGCACCATCTGAGACAGAAGCTTGCATAGTTTTCTAATAAATCTTCAGCAGCGTTTCCAGTTATAAAAAATTCAGATATGTGAAGTCATGCTCATTTCCCAATCAATGTTCCTCTTTTTGGTCTCTGTCTTGGAGGTTTTAGTGTATGGCAAAAACATCATTTTTTCTCCAAAACATCTTACTAATGTGGAGGAGCATCTGATGTGAGCTAAAAAGGTGGATCAATGACTACTGAACAGATTGGATATCAGTTGCAAAATCCTTCCTCCAGTGCTAAGGAACAAAAAATGTTTCTGTGCCTTGGTAGAATGCCAGGGCACAGAGTTTATTCTGCAATCTTTAAACTGTTTTTTCCAGATTAAGTTTATGAATGGCAAGGGAGGCTCTCCTGGCTGCCCCATCAATCAAAACCTGTTTGGTGGGTACATGAGAGAAGGCTTTTGCAGTGGAAGCCCTTGATTATGGAACAACCTCCCTGTCAAAACAAATGTAGCAAGACTACACCTTGATGAACTGGCAACTAGTCTCAATGTGAAGCTGTCCTTCCTTCCTGATGGCTGAATGGAACTACAATGTATAAAACAGCCTCATTCCTCATTCAGTCCTAAAATGTCAACCTCTTAGCACATCATGAAGGTATTACTCGCACATGGGGAGTGGAGGATGTTTATCACTTGAACAGGTGCCTCTTCTAGGCTGGTAGCCACCCATTGTCAGACTGGAAGAACTGCCATCAATACCCCATCAACCACCACTGCCACCACCATTAGAGCTAGTGATCCCTCTGTCTCATTTGCTGTATGTAGTGGTTCAATTTTTGTGAAAAGCAAACAAGTTTTGGCATCCAGTTTGGGGCCAGGACACCATATTTGGGGAAGGAAATAGGAAATTCACATAGTGACTTACAGTACAATCCTGAACACACCTACTAAGGATGGTCCAGACTAACCCAATCTCATCAGATTTCAGAAGCTAAACAGGGTCACTTGTAGTTAATATTTGGGTCGGAGGTCAATAAGGAAATCCAGGGTTGCTACACAGAGTCCAGAAATGGCAAACCACCTGTGTTAATCTCTTGCCTTGAAAACCCTACATGGTCAACATAAGTCTGCTACAACTTAATGACACTTTCCACCCATACCAAGTCCCATTAAATTAAGTGACCTTTGGTTCTGAGTATACATGCTTAGCATGTGTGTGACAAAACATAATGCAGCTCCACAGGGCTTGCAAGACAAAAATGTTCCACCAGGCCTATGGTTGAGGATGGCACTGGTTTTCTAGCTAGCCTGGCTCTTTCCTTCCTTCTCCGCCATTGGGAAAAGGATTCTAAATTGTGTGTCTTTTTGTGCCATCTGAAATTGTTAGTTGAATTATAAAGTTTGTTTTAATTTAATTTTAAACCATTTGTGCATATTGTTGGAAATGTTGTTCCCCACCCTGAGCCCTGTTTACAGGGTAGGGCAGGTTATAAATTGAATGAAATAAATAACACACCAGTTTAAAACTCTAGGCAAAGTACTTTTTTCACTGATGAAGCTTGTGATTGGGGTCCAAACAGAATTTTAGGAGAAGTAGGTTCAACCATATCTAATTCTTTTTTCACTCATATGAATCCACATTAGCTCTTCTCTGTGGGGTTCAATAATCCTGTTTTATCTCCAAACCACCTGTGATCATGCCAAAGAACAATGCCATGATGGGGAGTATCAATTGATTTGAAACAAACCATCAGTAAGAGGAAACACTGTTTCTGAACAATTTGAGAAAACAGACTGTGGAAGAGTGGCTCAAAGTCAGCAGTGGCTGATGAACATATCATGAGGTGAGGCACAAAGGGGTTTGGATATGGCACAAATATTATATTTAAGGAATATGGGACTGAAGGGAATCATATGGAACTGAATCTTTCCTCAAAATTTTGCTTGCCTGACACATCGTTTTATAGCTATTTCTGACATTGTACAGGCATACTCATTTTATATTTTATTCTGTTTAAAATATTAATACCCTGCCATTTTCTCAACCTCAAATGACTAACAAAACTGCAGAAGCTGCAGGACACACAGGCATCACAAATGTCCAATACATTTAAACCAATACAGAATCAAAACACGGAGCTAAAAACTGGCACACAGAGTTAACATAATAGTTAAAACAGTTTACCCTCTACAAATACCTTCTGGAACAGAGTAGCCTTGTGTGCAGTCAGGCAATCTGCAAGCAAAGCTACCTCCTATGGCAGCAGCATAGCCAAACAGCCTAACAACCAAAGTGCAGTCCCCATAATTGACACATTCATACATCAGTGTTGTCTCTTTAAATGCAGCCATTTCCACTAAATCAGTTTTGATGGCTGACATTATCCTGCTTGTTTCAGGTGGGTAGCCATGTTGGTCTGCAGTAGAAGAGCTAGAGGCAAGTCCAATACCACCTTAGAGACCCACAAGACCCACTACAGATGCTGATTTTCTGCCCCTAAGCATTCCCTCCCCTGCTCTAATGAAGCTGATTACGTTGTTGCATTGTACCCCTGAATCCTGAATTGCTTCTTTGCAACTCCCGGCCCACCTTCAGCCTTGCATATAGAAACTCAGGGGTCTCCTTTTCTACCTGTACCTGACAAAGGGAGCTTTGACTCTCAAAAACTCATTCCCCCAAAATCATGCAGATCTCTAAGGTCCTACTGGACTTGAATCTAGCCATAATCCTGCTTGAACATCTTTACCCTTTTAATATTATTTTATATTGTTGTTTTAAATGGTTTTAATTGTATTATATATTGTATTTATATTGTTGGAACCCACCCTGAACCTGCTTGTGGCTCCCCTTGGGATATGTGTCCAAATAAATAAATCATCTCCAGTTTGTTTTAAATATGAAATCCATATTTTATTCATAGCCTGCCTTCTTGAACCAGATCTACTTCTTCACCATAATGCTGGTTCATATCCAAATCCAAATCCCTTTATTGGCATTTCCATACCTGGACTGGGGCCATTAAGAACGGCAACAAAAAACAAAGGAAGGGGGAAGGGGGGGAAGCAACCCAAAATGAATTGAATTAAGAACCAAAAGGTTAAGGACATCAGAATATAAAGGCCCAATAGTTCTGTATTAAACTTGAGGCATAAATAATAATAATACATTAAGAATTGCTTCAGGATCACAAAATAATAAAGGAGAAGAGATCATTGCCGGACAAAGGAAACTACAGGTCAGTTTCTCCAGAGTCCACATATGTTCCTGGGATTTATTAAGTCAAGTAAAGAAATCAAGAAACAAAGCACTGCCAAGCCTTTCCTGCTTCCTTCTGCAGGGTGACTCCGTGGCACACACCAACACTTCCCCTCACATCCGCCAAGCTTCCCAGAATGCAGGAGGGGCTATTGTAAGGCAGGGCTCTCTTCCCCCTAAGACTTTCTTTCCTTTCTTTCCTTTCTTTTCATCCTCTTTCTCCATCCCCTTTTAGTTTACTTATTTTTATTTGTGTTCCATTATTCTTTTGCAAAGCCAGGAGGGAGGTATTGAATTTGGTAGAGCTGCCATTCCCCCGACAGGGAGGGACAGGGAGGGGGGTGTCCACTTTCAGGCCCCGCTGGCCCCGATCCAGCCAGCAGGGGGAACCCCACCCCCAAAGTGCTCTGTCCTTGCCAATGTGTCCGGTGCAATGATGTCACCCGGAAGTGATGTCATCACATAGGGCACATTGCAGGGGACTCACTCAAGAAAAAACTCTTTGTTTACTTTGTTTTGACTTATGCACACTTTTTCCTGCAGGGAGTTTGAATGGAAGATCTGTTGTTAACTTGATCCTAGCAAGCAAGGTTTTACTCAGAAATAATTTTTAAAAATCCAATAAAGGGCAAACAAGTTGTCTGTAAACGCCAGTGATATTTTTCACATGTTCGAGTAATCAAATGAAGACACAATGTGATTATAAGTCAGGAAGAGTAACTGAATTTTGCTAAAGAGAAGATTATATTCATGATATGATGTACCCTCTACCATAAGTCAAGGAATTTGAGATGAAGTACAGTGAAAAATGTATAAACCAAGGATCTATTCTGACCTGGATAGCCCAGGCTAGCCCGATCTCATCAAATCTCTGAAGCTAAACAGGGTTGGCCTTGGCTAGTATTCAGAAGGGTGACCTCCAAGGAATACCAAGGTTGTGTTGCAGAGGGAGGCAATGGCAAACCACCTCAAATGTCTCTTGCATTAAAAACAAGTCTAGCTCACCACCTAGTGGTACATAAAAGAGCTAGAACCTCTGGCTGCCAGACCATCTTAGGATCTCCTGGCTATTCTACCCACAGTGCCATATGATAATTATTAACTAGGAATAAGACCCATAGTGGAAATAAATACAATGAGTTCTAGAAAGAGGTTCTGCGTAGGTGCACTGGCCTTGGGCACTCAGCATCAATTTGCTGTGGTGACCTCAACAGCATATAATGACACAGAGTCCACTGTTTTCTCCAGGGAAACTGTAATTCTGAGTGATCTCCAGCCCTCACCTGGAGATTGGCAGCAGTGATTCTCCAGGAGGAAATGGCTGGTTTGGAGGGTGGAGCTTATGGTACTGTACCACATTTGGGTCCCACCCCTCCTCAAACCCCACCCTCTCCAGGCTCCACCCCTCATATATCCAGGAATTTCTCAACCTGGAGCGGGCAACCCTATCTCCTTCCCAGCCAACCATCAACCTACTGTTATCTGCCCCCTGATTTCTCCCCTCTTTCCTGGAGAGCAGTTGTAATTCTAAGTGATCTCCAGCCCTCACTTGGAGATTGGTAACAATGGTTCCCCAGGAGGAAAAGTACTGCCTTTCTTTGCAATGGGGACCAAAGCAGCTTACATCATTCTCATCTGCCCCTTTTGACTTGCACAACAACCCTGTGATGTAGGTTAGGCTGAAAGTCTGTGACTGATCCAAAATCACCCACTCATCTTCCACAGCAAGAACCTGGGTTTGGCAGACCCTGCTCTGAAGCACTAACTGCTATGCCACACTGGCTGTGGTATTGCCTGGTATCACAACTGAACTCCAGACAACAGACCTCTCCCCCTTCCCGCTGGAGAAAATAACTGGTTTGGAGGGTGGGCTCTATGGCATTCTGTTCAGCTGAGGCCACTCCCCAGCCTAAACTCTGGATTCCATAGACTCTACCATAAAATCTCCAGGAATCTCCCAACCTGGAGCTGGTAACCTAGTCAGGACTGGCCCCAGTGAGTTCCCCACAAAGGCCTGGAAAGGGCTTCATTCCTTTGTCTTTTTACTGATTTATACATTTTACTGATTTATACATTTTAACTGGTTTATACATTTGACAGTGCCTAGAAATAGCCACCGAGGGAAAAGTTAGTCCCACAGGAGCCAAGAAGGAGAAGTGTCTTTGTCAGAAGAGACAGCCATTTGGCAATTATTCTGACAGGGGAAAGTGGCTGAGGTGGCAGTGGGTGGGGAAGAGGAGTGGACCCAGCACCCAGCCAATGGCATGCAAGTATTCTTGAGTGGCGGTTCATGGGCCAATGGCTGATGGAGCGCACTGCACAGCCAATGGGAGAGCTGGAAACGGTCAATACTTAAGGGAATTATTATTAAAAATTATTATTACCAAGAGTCTTGTGTATGGAAATAGGTATCAAGAATAGCCCTGAGAAAATTCAAGAGTATATTCTTGATAGATGTTGGAGATCATTTAAAAAAAGAGAGAGAGAGAGAAGGAGGACAATTCTGAGGTATATAAGATTCAAGTGAGTTACAGACATATAGGTCAAAACTAGTACCAGGAATTGTCTACTGAAACTCAGCTTGTTTTTTTATGGTGTTCTTGGATGCAAATTACCTAAACTAGGTACATATATGAATTACCTTAATCTGCTGCTAGGCTTTCACTAGGAATGACATTTTCATTTGTAATCAAAATTAAAACAATGTTTATGGTTCTTTTTTGTCCTTTATTGTTGGACAAAAAAGAACCATAAACATTGCTTTTATTTTGATTACAAATGAAAATGTATGACTCATTACAGCAGTAGTTATGAGTTTCTCCTTCGATCCAGGCTTAACATTTGCCTTAACAAATGTTAATCCGTTTGACTGAGTACTAGACTATTTTCTCATTGTTGTTATAACCAACAGATTCCTTTCCAGGAAAGAAGGCTGACAGCCAAAGTGTATTCTAGAACTTTTTTGCCAGCTGGTTTTCAGAAAAGCTGTTGTATGAGGTTTTGAAGGAGCCAAATGGACAGATGGTGAGGGAAACCAGTTCTTTAGTGTAGATTCCCATTCTTCGAGTGCTAAACACCCATCACAGGAATGGATTCATTCCAATTGTTTACTGGATTCCAAATGCTACTGATGTGCAAAATGTCATCATCCAACGATAACAAATGAATCAAAAAACATTTTTTTACAGTGTGGATTTTCCTTTGGTGTTACTGGCTTTGACACTAAATAAGCCAGACAACATGAAGTCTTTTCTTTATGCTTTTTATTTATGAATGGTAGAATTTTCATTTTTCTTTAATTTAACTGGTTATTTACTGCTTCCTGTGGCCTTTGGAGGTCAAAGATGATCACACAGCTATGGACATGGAATGAACCATGTGTCATGGCTATGGCCAGAAATATAGGGGAACATGCTGGACTTGTCCAAAAAGACCATTGGAAATTATGTTCCTTTGTGCACAGAAATGGAAATAGCCCGGCCTCTCAGTGAAGCATGCCAGAAAGGGAGTCTAGAGACACGGAACAGAAGAGCTTTGGAGAGGAGCAAGAAAACAAAGTACTAAAATAATTATATGGGCATGTGTAGATTAGAAGCCATTGTAATACTAGATAGTGTTTATTGAGGCCCAGGTGCAGAAACAGCTGAGAATGTCCAACTTCATAGAATGGAAGATATGATTCAAATATGGTTATGTTGGCTGAGGGCCAAAAGATATTCATATGTAAGAGAAACTTGCAATCACCGTTCCTGAATAGATTTTAAAATTTAAAAAATAGCATGAAAGAATTAACTTTTTATATATCTTAAGAAGATGTTTCAAGTATAGATAACCTTGTATGGTGTTTGAAGTTATAAGATAATCAGTTAGCCAAGAATGTGCTGTTGTTTGCAGATGATGTTAAAATCCTATGAATAGGGGAAGTTGAACTGAGAGAGAGCTTCTCAGAAGGGGCTCCTTGCCTGTGACCTGCTTATTGCCAGGGTAAAAATCTTTTATGAACTCATGTACTTTCTCTCCTTTAGTTATCTATGTGACAATGATGGATCATACTACAATGTTTTGTTGATTTAGTCAGTGTTAAAGCTTAAAATGGGAGCAGAAATGCTCTAACCGTTTTTCCTTGTGTACTATACCCAGAACAAACCTAAGAACATAAGAGAGGCCATGTTGGATCAGGCTAATGGCCCATCTAGTCCAACACTCTGTGTCACACAGTGGTCAAAACCCAGGTGCCATCAGGAGGTCCAGCAGTGGGGCCAGGACACTAGAAGCCCTCCCACTGTTGCCCCCCAAGCACCAAGAATACAGAGCATCACTTGCCCCAGACATAGTGTTCCATCTATACCTTGTGACTAATAGCCACTGATGAACCTCTGCTCCATATATTTATCCAATTCCCTCTTGAAGCTGTCTATGCTTGTAGCTGCACCACTTCCTGCAGTAGTGAATTCCACATGTTAATTACTCTAATTACCTAAAACATTACTGAGGTGTACCTCCATCTAGGAGTTAAAAGATGTGATATAGGAAGGCTAACTAGATGCCTAGGGCTTCTTAAGTGCACATCTGTATCTGAATCAGGCCTGACCTGTCATCTAGAACATATGTGTTAAGTATATGTGGACGGGTAGCTGTGTTAGTCTATTGCAGCCTCTTTGGTGGGGAGGGTGGGGTATAAATTGAATAAACAAACAAATAAAACAACCGTTCAGTGGCACCTTAAAGACTGGTGGTGGAAAGTACTGTCAAGTTGCAATTGACTTACGGAGACTCCATAGGGTTTTCAAGGCAAAAGACATTCAGCAGTGGTTTGCCATTGTCTGCGCCTGCTTAGTTTGTAGTATTAAAAAAATGAAGGTATTACTCGCACATGGGGAATGGAGGATATTTATCACTTGAACAGGTGCCTCTTCTAGGCTGGTAGCCACCCATTGTCAGACTGGAAGAACTGCCATCAATACCCCATCAACCACCACTGCCACCACCATTAGAGCTAGTGATCCCTCTGTCTCATTTGCTGTATGTAGTGGTTCAATTTTTGTGAAAAGCAAACAAGTTTTGGCATCCAGTTTGGGGCCAGGACACCGTATCATATCACGTTTGGGGAAGGAAAAAGGAAACTCACATAGTAATTTACAGTACAATCCTGAACACACTTACTAAGGATGGTCCAGACTAACTACAAGTAGATAAATGGGTACCTGCCCTAGGCGGCAGGGGCACCCACCTCCTGGTTCCGGGCCAGGAGTGTTGGCAGCGGCAACAGAGACGGTAGCGGCAACAACAATGGCGGCGGCGGCGGAGTTCCTGACCGGACCTGACGAAGGCGGAGCCACGGTGGTGCAAGCGCAGGACGGCGCAGCACGGCAGGAGCCGGAAGGACGCAAGCCGGAAGCTGCAGCCGGAGGGCGATCGCACACGAAGGAAAAACATCGAGCCGCCTGAAGTGGTGCCGGTCAGCCGAGGACGCCAGCATACCCCGCCGGAAAGAAGAGAGAACGCGCCGCCAACAAGGGTGTCGGTAGGGAAGTCCCCCCCCTAAAAATCTGTGGCCCTAGGTAGGTTAACTACTGCGACTATACCAGTAGCAGTACACTGTAAACCGCTCTGAGACCCATTAGGGGTCATGGGCGGTATATAAATGCAATGTAAATAAAAAATAAAATAAATAAACCCAATCTCATCACATTTCAGAAGCTGAACAGGGTCACTTGTAGTTAATATTTGGATGGGAGGCCAACAAGGAAATTCAGGGTTGCTACATAGAGGCCTGTGTTCATCTCTTGCCTTGAAAATCCTGCATGGTCAACATACGTCTGCTACAACTTAATTTCACTTTCCACCCATACCAAGTCCCATTAAATTAAGTGACCTTTGGTTTTGAGTATACATGCTTATGTGACAAAACATAATGCAGCTCCACAGGGCTTGCAGGACAAAAATGTTCCACCAGGCCTATGGTTGAGGATGGCACTGGTTTTCTAGCTAGCCTGGCTCTTTCCTTCCTTCTCCGCCATTGGGAAAAGGATTCTAAATTGTGTGTCTTTTTGTGCCATCTGAAATTGTTAGTTGAATTATAAAGTTTGTTTTAATTTAATTTTAAACCATTTGTGTATATTGTTGGAAATGTTGTTCCCCACCCTGAGCCCTGTTTACAGGGTAGGGCACGTTATATATTGAATGAAATAAATAACACACCAGTTTAAAACTCTAGGCAAAGTAGTTTTTTCACTGATGCAGCTTGTGATTGGGGTCCAAACAGAATTTTAGGAGAAGTAGGTTCAACCATATCTAATTCTTTTTTCACTCATATGAATTCACATTAGCTCTTCTCTGTGGGGTGCAATAATTCTGTTTTATCTCCAAACCACCTGTGATCATGCCAAAGAACAATGTCATGATGGGGAGTATCAATTGATTTGAAACAAACCATCAGTAAGAGGAAACACCGTTTCTGAACAATTTGAGAAAACAGACTGTGGAAGAGTGGCTCAAAGTCAGCAGTGGCTGATGAACATATCATGATGTGAGGCACAAAGGGGTTTGGATATGGCACAAATATTATATTTAAGGAATATGGGACTGAAGGGAATCATATGGAAATGAATCCTTCCTCAAAATTTTGCTTGCCTGACACATAGTTTTATAGCTATTTCTGGCATTGTACAGGCATACTCATTTTATATTTTATTCTGTTTAAAATATTAATACCCTGCCATTTCCTCAACCTCAAATGGCTAACAAAACAGCAGAAGCTGCAGGACACACAGGCATCACAAATGTCCAATACATTAAAACGAATACAGAGTCAAAACACAGAGCTAAAAGCTTCTGCCTAGTGACCCTGGTATTCCTTCGTGATCTCCCATCCAAGTACTAGCCAGGGCCAACCCTTGCTTAGCAGCCAATATCTGATGAGACGGGGCTATCCTGGGCCATCCAGGGCAGGGCCTTAAAGACAAAGAATGTTTATTTCAATATGAGCTTTTATAAGTCAGAGTTCTCATATTCAGATATGTGAAGAGAAAATCATTTTGGGGATTCTTACAGGGAAAATTACAGAAAGGGGGAAGACGAGGCAGAGAGAGGTTTGATGTGAATGTGGTAAATGAGGTAAATGTGAGCCAGCAGTGAAACAGCATCGACCACCACAAATGAGCTCTCAGAAGCCTGTGTTGTGCAGCCATGCAATATATTTCCACAGTGACAAATAACAGTATTTCATTAATGCCTCCCTTTCACCCCATTACAAAAAAACCCCCTCAAACAGCAGCAGGTATGCAGAAATATGCAAATGATCCTCTTCAGTAACCTGGTTTGGAAAGGAGAAGTTGGAGGAGGAGCAAGAACCAGAATGATGGTGGATGACAGTACAGTGTCACTTTGGTATTCAAGCACAATCTGAGTAACCACAGTGGGGACCGCATGCCTTGTTTAACAACCTAAAGTATTCTGTAGAATTCCACACAAAATCAGTGGAGTTGCCTCCCACATCAGAGAAAATAAACAACATTCAAGAACATAGTTCTGTCTACCCAGAGAACTTGAGGCTTTCTTCTATTAAAGACCCAAACATTAGTTCATATAATTCAACTTCCAACATATCCCTGGAAGAAGGGGTCTGGTGATGTAGAACTTATCCAGTGTCTGGTAAACACAGGAACTGTTCTCAAAAGCCTGGAGACAAAAAATAATGAGTCTCCTGAGTTAAAGAAAGGATCTTAAAACAAAAGACATTTTTACATGCCGATGCATGAATTCCAGCAGGGGCAAAACAAAGCTACAGAAGATCTTATTGAACAAAGAAATTGATGAAGACACTTTGTTGCCACAGCAATAAAGCAAAAGTTATTTCTCTCTCTCTCTCTTTTTTAAAAAAACCTGCAAACACCATTAACGTAACTGAAAAAGCTTCACAGATGTTTTCTTCTTAATAAAATAACATTCATTATAAAGACATCTGTGTTATTACTGCTGCTGCTTGACAGTTCAGTGCTACAGACACAATCTTAGTTCATACAATTCATCAACAATTCTCATGTGATATTGCCAACAACATTAATTTGTACTGTTCAGTCACAAATTCTTCTCAGCATTTTAAACCTGGTATTCTTCACTCTCCAAATGTGTAGGTCTTTCTTCAGTCAGCCTCCCTATCTGGAGGCAGGTCTTACTTTAAGTAGCTCAGTATAAGCATGTCTCCAATGTCTGTTTCCTGATTCTTTTGCTTATGCATATGTAAAATGTGTCATTGTTATTATTTTACCTTCGTATTTCCTCCATGCTGTTGTGAAATAGGGGTATGCATTCAGATATATCAAGCAAAAATATACCTTATTGGTATTTTTCAGGTATATTTTGGCATCCAAAAGATATCCAGGATTTTTCAGGGGAAAAAACCCCTGAAAGAATCTCGGATATATTCGGGATTTTCCAGGAAAATCATCATTGTATCTCTGTTCACTGTCTGTGTGACCCTAAGATCAAAGGAATGGAAGTTTCCCTCAAAAGGAAGGGAAATGGGGGATGGGGCACCTTCTTTGAGGGCCCATAGAATTGGTATCCCTGGTCTAGTCTTTTTGAAACTTGGGAATACTTCTGAGAAGTTCTTCTGAGAAGAAGCACCAGCAGCTATGCTGTAAATTTGGTACCTCAAAAAACATTCCCCCCCCAGACCCCCTGATACCCCCAGATAGATTCCCCATTGAGCATAACCAAAAAAAATTCAGAATTCCCCCCAAAAATCCCAAATCTGAATACCATGCTGATATTGGGATTCAGGAATATCAGCAAATACCAATATTTTTCAGGTCCAATATACCTAACCCCCCCAAAAAATGATTTTTGCATGCCCCTATTGTGAAAGTTCTGTAGCAAACTCTGTTAGACATGTTTCTTCTTTGTGCAGTTTTTCATTCCTTAGTGAATACTGAATATATTCTTCTGCCTCGTCATTAATTATAAACTATTCTACTCAGCTTCATCCACCATATTTCATTTCCCAGGGTTCTCAGTTCAACAGCTAACACTAACTTCTGGATGCATTTTTATGTATATAATTTTAGTGGTAATAGATCTGGATTATATTTTATGCAGATCACAGGGGTGCCACCAAAAGTAACCCTCTTGTAGGGAGTCTTCTCTCCTGCAAGTGACATAGCACCATCATGATGTGAGTTTCCCTGCTGCCACTCCACACTGACTGTCAGTGGTATTTCCATAGGGGATAATAACATAAAACTAACAATGTTCCTACAACTTGTCACATGGCAGGTACTTTCTTTTGACAGCCAGTTATGCTGGTGCAAGTTTGAGATTTTAACACTTGCTGAGTTTTAATTGCCTGACTGGATTTTATATTTTATATTGATTTTAAAACTGATCATTGTCACCCCCAAAGCCTTCAGGATGGCTTTATATTTAAATAAAGAAATAAATTTGTAATTGGGTAAGAAGCACCACTGCTGAGAAGCTAGAAAGGCAGCATTTCTGTTACAATTTCTCCATAAAACTAATTATTTAAAATAGGCCATGCATCAAATAACACAATTTCCTTAAGCTTATAATTTCAATATTTATGAGTTAATTTGAATCCCAAATCAAAAAAGAAATGTTCTGTGTGCAGCTGTAGAAAACAACTTATCCTTATCTTATGCATAGCTAATTGCTTGGAAAAGTTCAGCTGATTCCTGCTCCTTCTGCATAAGTGTCTGAAAGATGAGCAATCGTAAACCTTTCAAACACCCACAAGTCAATTGCATCTTTAAGCAACAGTCAAATGTAACAAATGAAAAAGAAGCAATAGAAATATTCAGTAGACATGTCTGCACAATACATTTTTGAGCACATGAACAATCCTGACCTCTTCCCCACACAGACAAATGTAACCAAGAGGATCATAGAAAGGATCACAATTCCCACTTCTATGAAAACCTCTATTTTCAAGAGTTTCCTTGCTGTGAACTAGACTTCTTTAAACAAAATGGAGATACTGTTACAAAGACAGTAAAGCAAGTAACTCTGAAGGAAGATGTCCATGTTGTTGAATAATGATGGTAGCCATTAAATCACCAGTCCGATGTGAAAATTAGGAATATATGTTGTTTAAAAGGATGAGACATTTTGATCAATCACTTCCTCTCTGTTTCTGTCTGCTCCTCTCTGTTGCCCTGATATGGATGGTCCAAACTAGCCCAATCTCATCAGATCTTGGAAGCTAAGAAAGGTTGGCCCTGGTTAATACTTGGGAGACCACCAGTGGCAAACCACCTCTGTTTGTCTGTTTGCCTTGAAAACTCTACAGGGTGACCATAAGTTGACTGCAACTTGACTGCACTTTCCACCACCATTCGCCATGTTATTGTTTGCAATTTAATAATTTCAACCACATTTTAAATTATTATTATTGTAAACAAAGCTGACAAAAGGAAATGATCATAAACCAATTTGATTTCAACTGGTAGGCAGAGAGGTGGTTCTCTAACATAACTTTCTTCAGACCCTACTGAGGAATATTATAAAGAATTTATCAACATGCTAAAGAAGCTTTCTGTAGGGGGACAGGTGCAAATCTTCAAGGAGACTCAACTAGGTGTTTTCTATCTGCTACATAAGATGCATGAGAACAGGGAACCCTGGATGCCTGATTGTCTTGGCACCCTCAGTGAACAATCATCTATGTCACTTTCATCCTCAGATCCTGTACTACAAGCTCTGAAATTATTTGTAGGTTACCACAGACTTTCTAATGAAACTTCAGTCTTGGTGATCTTCCTGAAAACACAATTCTGACCACCATGTATGTATATATTATATACTATATATAGTATAATAACTATATACTATTACTGAATACTAACATCCTTCACAAAGCTCTGTCATACCTGATGATCCTACTGGAAAACTATCCACTGTGCTGTGTGGACATCAGCCATAACTATTTCAGATAAAGACACCCTGTACCTTCAAATGAATGGCACTGTCATGGGTTTACTTAGAGTTGCACAGTAGGTGAACATTTTAATGGCAGATTTAGACAAACACTTTCTCAGAACAAACTCCCAAGTGCATCTCTTCTATGGGAGATCCATGATGAGATCTGGACTCATGAGAGAGAGACCCCCTTGAGAAATTCCACCTTGAACAAGTTCTATCCCACCATCAATCTAAACTGAGACCAATCCACATATCAGGTCCAGTTTCTGGACACCAATATATGACTATATGATAGATCTTTAAACATGACTTCCTCTTTTGCCATCAAGTTGCAGCTGATTTTTTGTGACCCCATAAGGTTTTCAAAGCAAGAAACATTCAGCAGTGGCTTGCCTTTGCCTGCCTCCATGTAGCAACCCTGGTATTCCTTGGTGATCCTGGTATTCCTTGGTGTTCCTGGTATTCCTTGGTGGTCTCCTATTCAAACACTGACCAGGGCTGAACCTGCTTAGAGATTTGAGATTTGACCCCCTAAGTCCCGTTGGTGGGTTTGAATCTCCCGCCAACGTCCCATTGGTCCCTGGGTGGAGAGACCAGGAGCCTTGTCCCATTGTTCCTCCAGAGTCAAGCTCTGGGGTATTCGCTGACCTCTGATGGTGGTCAGCGAACACAACATCGGGCTAGCCTGGGCTATTCGTCACCTCGTACAAGAAACTTACTGACACTAATATACGTGCTTCTAGCTAGCATGCCAAACATTCCATACAATCCTTAGTCTACAGCACAAATGCATTTGCAGGATTTACAGTGAACAGTCATTGTGAACAGTGAACAGACACCCCAAAAATGAAGAGATAGACTGACAGCACTAGCTGGGTAGACAGGAGATATCACCTACAGACCACACCCAGCTGGGAAAACTACAGAACACCACTAGTTGTCATATATAGATTAGAACTAAAACCTCTCCATTGCACCATCATGGATCTACAACCTCTACTGGAAAATGATCTTTCCCTGTCATGTGCCTCAGGGAAGGGGTAGGCTTCTACTCAGCTTTCCAACCTGAAACAATGATTCACCACCAACTTTTTCAGCATCAGCCTACTAAAAATACAAAAGTGAGGACTACCCCAGTGCTAATTCTGTCCTCATATGTACTCAAATGGCACCATCACCATTTGCAAAATGATGCTCATGAACTGAAGAGCCACCACAAACTTTCACAAATGTTGATGTGGTTCATGGTGGTTTGTGAAGAGCAGGAAGCAGGGCCATCTAAACCCACACTTTCTGCTCTTTGTAAAAAACTGCTAAGTAGTAGGGAGCCTAATGGCTTGGAAACATTAAAACTTCTGCAGAAAGCAGGGGTTTAAATGGCTCACAAACCAGTGGAACTGGCCATCTCCTGCTTCCAGTTCTGCTGCTGCATCATAGCTTGCTTCATCAGACTCTCTCAATCTCTTAGCTATTTCATGTTTTAACCTGGGTCCTAGACTCAGAACTCTGAACATGAGATTTCTGTGGTGAATGTCAATAAATCAAAAGTACGTTTGCAGCTTAAAAATACACACTTGAACAGCATACTCAAGATTGCAACACCACAAACATTTTGACGCAATAATTCAAAGCAAGAGGTGTCAGCTATCAGATACTGTTAAATAAACAAAATATTGCAAGAGTACTAATGTTTTAAGCATGTTTTTATTTTAAGTAAAAAAATATTTGTTTTTGTGTCCTTTATAAAATTTATATCTCTGCTACCTGGCATTACATTTTATGACACACATGGCCTGACCCAACAAGGTCTCATTTATGTCCGGCCCTCATAACAAATGAGTTTGACACCCCAGATCTAATTAGTTTTCTCTAGAGGCAGATGTTGGATGCCTTTGAGCATTCCAAAGGAAAATTATTGCAAACTCTGTTCTATTTCTTCTAGGGTTTATTCTGGGCATAAAGCCTTTGATTCATGTGCTATTCTTATCAAGGCTAAAAACTGTAAGTTTAATAGAACACTGAAAAAATGTATGTTTGTAGATTTACACAAAAATCTTAAAACAAATTCTCAGGCCTACAGTATCCTATGCAATGTTTTAAAGTTAAAGTTTGTGACAGCTGGACATTCAGTGATAGACTTAAATGTTGCAACACTTCGGCAGAAAGGTTTCAAGGGGAGATTCCATGAAGAAGCAGCTGAGTTGAAATTCATATGCAGATTTCACACTTTAGTCTTGGATTCAAAAGGGACTTGGGATGATTATCACATTTCAGAAAGTAATAGTTCCTCCTTATAGGTTTATTATATTCTCATTAATTCTGTTTTGTTAGGTCATCAAGTGTTGGGAGCTGCCCACACCCATTCTGAGCGGATCATATACTCTTTTGACTGGATCTCGTTTTCACCTGAGCTCTGCAATAGAGGTAACATTCTTTGTTCTGGGGAACTGGGTCTTCTAGCCTCTCATTAATTCTCGTTCTACCTCCTGGCCCAGCTACTGTTTGTAGCCCTGAGTCTGAGTAATACTGAAGGCATGCTGTTGCCTTATTTTTTTTTAGTACAAAATGTGTAAAAAGGTTAATTTTCCTCATTAGTTTTCCCAGGCTATTTGTAAAAACGTTTCCCCACCCCCCATCCGAAGAAAGAGACAGACATGGATGTTGGGTTAACTAACAGGCCACTTTATTTAACTATTTACCTACTTTCAAACTGCAAGGGCCAAATTAACTTGTGGAATTATCAAGGCCAGGGTCACCTTGACCCCTCCTTTGCAATATAATGGGTGAGCCATCCTGCCCCTGGCACAAGTGGGTTACCACCCCAGAACTCCAGCCCCACAAGCCACATGACTTAAGGGGAGGAGCTATCCAGAGCAGTCCCAAAAGCAGTCTGCATTACCTGCCCTGGGCTGCACAACATGAAGGGTGAACCTGCAAGACTCCTAGTCCCCAAACGGTGCTCACCAAACTGCATTTCATTGCCCAACACAATCCTGCCAACCACCAAATCCACTGACAATAGTACAGCGTAGGTAAAAACACCCCTGCCACATAGCCAATCCAGAAGAGGTGAGAAATTCCTACCCGGCCTCCAAAAGAGGTAACCAGCAGAAGCCTGCACTGTGTACAGGGAAGGAGGGTGGGCCGAATACAAGGTGAGGACTGGAAAGAGCGGAGGCAGAGCTGGCTCAGGAAACCTCTGACTCTGTCCCCATCCCCAACACCCAGATGTGAATTTCCCACTCAAAGCTGTCTCCTTCTCCTTCCGGAGGTGGCAAAGGCAGCTTCTATCTGCAACAGCTGGAAGGGCCGGCATCTGGATGTAGCCGGATTCATTTTCAACTCAAAGATAACAATTTATTTTAGATCGTACTCATGTGGAACTGACCATTTTTTCTTATGCTTTTTCAAGTAATGCATCACAAATTGTTGTGGTGAAAAATAGTTTTTAAGTGAAATATTGTAGTGGAAGACAATCTCATCATCATCTGTGTGTGTGTGTGCATTAAAAATCTTTCAATCATGTCACATTTTCTATGAGCACTGCCTTTTATCACCATTGAACATTGCCAGTGTCTGACAAATAACATTATAGATGAGGCATGGGATGGTTAAAATGACATTTTATGTCGTCTGTGGAAAAATGACCCCGTGCACCCACTCAAACATGTAGTAAATACATGTTGTTGTTAAAATCGTTACTCCTGTAAAATGAATTCAATCTGTGTTTCCCACTTGGAGAATATTAAGCACCATAACACTGTTGATAGTGAATCGGTTTTAAAATTGCTTTAATGACTTATAAAGCAAAGACCAAATTGGGAGCTGTATCTGAGCTCCTCCATGAAATCACAGAATGCAGTCCCTATTAGTGTAAGTCATCTAGTGTGATAGTGTTCCCTGGTGTATATTTTCCATTGTACAGGGAGCCTAATTATTGTTGAAGAACTTCTGAAATCAGCCTTATGGCTACTGTAAATCACACAGGCTTAGATGTTATAACACAAGCCTATTGAAGATAGATCAGAACACAATCTTGTCCAGTGTAGTAGACAAAAGATCCATTTAGTTGAGGGCCATTCTGCTTACCGATTTCAAAAGGGGTTCAATTTCACAGACCCCCAAATTTGGTGCCTCTGTGCACAGCTGCACATCTCTCTATTGATTCCTAAAATGGCATTCAAGAATCAGCCTAGCAGGAGAGCTCTGGCCGGCCACAGCATTAAAAACAACAAATTGGGGGGGGGGACTGCATTTTTCTACTCTCACTGTGACTGACTGACAATAAAAAATTCTTACCTTTTTACAGAAAACTCAGCATTAACCATCCTTTCTTGTTTTGGCCTTTTTGTGAATGTGGCTTCCTTTGCTGACTTCCCTTTTTCCTTCTGCCAGTTTTCCATTATGGGGATGTACTAAAAGAAAAGATAGGAATGCGCACTGGGAACAATGGGAGAGCCTTGAAGGCCCACTGGATATAATGGGAGCCAGGAATGCCAATTGACTTGCATAGGCTCCATTGAAATATGTTTTTGTTGTTGCTGTCAAGTCACAGACAATTTATGGTAACCCCAAAGGGTTTTCAAGGCAAGAGACGTTCAGAGGTGATTGGTCATTGCCTACCTCTGCATAGCAACCCTGGTTTTCCTTGGTGGTCTCCCACCCAAATACTGAGGAACAACCTGCTTAGCTTCTGAGATCTAATGATGTCATAGGGCTAGCTTAAGCTATCCCAGTCAGGACTGGAATATACTACAGCCCACAAAAAATGCAATAAAAACATGGAATTGATTGTGAGAAACCTGCCCTGGGTCTGGAATGACATTCCACAGAGTGGAATGGTGTTCCCTGGGAGAAGAATGATAGTCGCTCCTCTGGAACTGGCATGACAGCCCCCAGACTGGAATAATGGTCCATGGGACTGGAACCAGTGCTCTGGGGGCTGTCATTCCAGTCCCAGAGCATAGATTCCAGTCCCAGAGGGCATCATTCTGTGGGGGGGGGGGCTGTTATTCCAGTCCCAGAACACTGATCTTCATCTCAGGAATTTTGTTATGCACACCCCTACCACCAACCACAGTCCAACTATTGTGTTTCTCTTTTCGTCTTCTATTCATTGCCATTGTTCCTCTAACCTACATCTGCTTAATACTGGGGTTTTCTCTTTCATTAAGAATGCTTTTCCCAGAAAGAATGATCCTGGTCAATCAGGAATCACACAGTAAATGGAAAAAAATTAATGACGCTTCACAGCCAATCAGTTTCGTCCAATAGCTGAGTAACTGAGGTAAAGAAAGGTTATTTGACATGTGGGCAAAGTTTCATGGACAAGTCACATGGTAATCCCAGCCAATTAGGAGTGAGAGGGCATACAAAACCTATTCAGCACAATGCTTTCTGAATATGTGAGCCCTTGTTTGCCCTTGTATAAAAAATTGCTGAAAGGAATACATGGAATTAAGACAACATTCTTCTCCTAGTGTTTGTCTAGTTAATGCTTACCTTTTCTCCCCTGGAATTTTTTTCTTAATTGAAGGCCAGTCACACAACCAGCTCATTCTGGGGAACCTGTGTTTTTAAATCAGACTGTGGTTACTTTAGCTGTGGTACCATGGGCTGGTATATGCATATGCCTGTTTACTGACAAGTGTAACATTGGAGTTGGGCCTCACTCACAGCAAAAGCTGAGGCATTGATCAAGAGCGAAATTGTTTGGGCTGTGCCAGTTTTTGCATCCAAAATTGCCTTGGCCACATCGTTATTCACATAATGAGAGGATCTTGTATTTGAACATTACTGAGTTTTAATCTTCCTGAAAGTTCAGCAAGAGAACACTTTTCCAGAAATGTAAAAATGCCATTGACCAATTCACTATCATGCTTGGCATAAAAGTTATACATTCTTGTGATTTGCCATTTTTAAAGGATTTCTGGTCTTATAAATCACCACGGTATTTAAAAAAAATACATGAAGCAGCCTCAATCAGCTTAAAGTGACTCTCACATTCAGTTATAAGTGAAGCAAATCTAAAAGAAGTCCATTAGACACAGGACACAAGAAGAAATAGTGCATTTGGTCTGCAACGTAAGATGTAAAAAACAGACTAAAGCTGGCAATTCAGTAATATGAGCAAATACTTTACCATGGCTGTGGGTGCTTTCAAGCTTGCACATCTGCATCATAAACTTTTGAAAATGGCTCCTAATAATGGCTAAGCAATAATCTGCAGGGAGAAATCATTTCTTTCCTGCACTATAGGAATGCTCCCTGTTCTCAATCTTGCTTCAGGACATTAAATAATAAACAGTTGATTAAGAGCAAATCCTCCAGGATGTTATTACAACAGAATATGGCTAAAGTACAGAATTTTCCAGAAACATCCCCACATAAAAATAAGTTGCAGTGGATTGCTTTCCAGCCCACACTTTTGTTTGCGGTACTATTTGGGCACAGCGATGATTGAGCAATCTACAATTTAATAGGTAGTATAGCAAGTAAAGCTTAGAGCCAGCTTTACATGCTAAAATAAAACTGGTTTTCAAGCAGCTTTTTAAATAATTTGTGAACTCCGATGCAGAAGGAGGGCATGCTATGCAAGTGACTGGCAGAAAGAGACAATCAAACAAGTGTTGCTGTAGGTAACTGAGCATTATGTTTGTTCAACCTTTTTGTTTACTTTTACATAATGAACTCCAAGATTTTTTTAAAGTCCATTAATCCCTCATGGGGAGTAACCATAGGTCAGTACACATTTTGAAAAACAGTTCCAAATTCAATCCCTAATGTATTGAATTAAAAGGATCTCATGTAGCAGGATTTTTGAGGGATGGATGTTTACAGAGAGAAAGTGAAAAGGTGGTTGCATTCAAAAATGTAGTGGGAAAAGGTCTAAACAATATACAGAGGAGGAGACACACAACACACAGCACAAATTTTTAAAATAAAAAGCAAGAAAATTGGGCTAATTCAGGTAAGTACATGTTACCTAGGCTGTAGCAGGTTCCAAAGTGTATTTGCAGAGTTCCATGCAGTAGCAAGATGTTGGAGGAGTCCTTAACTTCTATCCAACCTCCTATGGATCCCAGTTTCTGTGGAAAACTGAAAAATGAAGATAAGGGAAAGGCCGAAAGGTCCAGAAATTTCCTTTCAATGGAATTGAACCTAATACATCCTCCTTTCTAAGAGCTGATGTAGCCAATGCCGTGCTAAACTCCATCTCTGATGTCAGAGGCTACCATTACTGATCAGAGACTTATAAAACATAGTCCCACTCCCCTCAAGCATCCAGTAATGGCTCTGAATTTCCATGACAAGAAGAAGAAGAAGAAGAAGAAGAAGAAGAAGAAGAAGAAGAAGAAGAAGAAGAAGAAGAAGAAGAAGAAGAAAGAGTTGGTTTTATACCCCGCCCTTCACTACCCGAAGAAGTCTCAGAGCAGCTCACAGTCACCTTCCCTTCCTCTCCCTACAACAGACCCCCTGTGAGGTAGATGAGCCTGAGAGAGCTGTGACTGGTGGTCTGGCCCAAACCAGATTGTAAGGTTTTATGGTTTCTGTCACATGTATATTTATATGTTTTTATTGAATTACTGTTTGATTGAATTCTTATATTATTTTATTGAATGTATTGAATTATATACTTTATTTTTTATGTCAAAATGTTTTAATGTTTGATGCATGCCACCTTGGATACCATATTTGCATGGAAAGTTGGCATGGGAATATTTTAAATAAATAAATAAGAATGTGACCAACCTGTAAGCCAAATGTCTCCAGAATATTTCCAGAATGTTTCGTGTAGAACAGATGGCCAGAGTACAGTGAGATTTATGGTCACACCAGATGTTAAAAAAAGATTATTTAATCCCTGTGAAGCTGTGGTTTGAAGTCTGAGGATCCATTCCCCAAGAATTTTGTCACGGTCACTCAGCACTTTCTGAATGGCCCAGAAGATTTTATCAGTGGGACTATGATTGTATTCAAGACAGTGTTGCACCAAAAGAGTGCCTATTTTGTTTTCCTGTTTTTTGAGGAAAATTGTGCTTTTGTGACTAGCATTATGTATTTTGGGGCCTGCAGAGCTTCTGGAATAACAACTGATCTCCAGACTACAGAGATCAGTTCCCCTGAAGGAAATGGCTGTTTTGGAGAGGGGAGTCTATGGCATTATATCCCCACTGAGCTCCCTCCCCTCCCCAAGCTCCACCCTCCCAGGCACAGCCTCCAAATCTCGAGGAATTTCCCAACCCAGAACTGGCTACCTTGGGTGGGTGCACAGCAGTACCTTTGCCTTATGAAGTCTGCAATGCATAGCAGTAAGGTTGTCAAGCCCATGATGAGGGTGAGGTATCTTTCTCCACAGCTCCTGTTGCCCAGCATCTCTCTATTCAGTGACAGAGGGTACAAGTTGATGTTCAGCAATCTCTAGAGAGACTTTTGTTGCACTAGAGAACTCTTTGCTATTGCTGACCCACCTCCATCAGGTGTATAAGGCAGTGTTTAGAAGTTGTGGGCTGCAGGAAAGCCTAGTGCTGGACCCCATTGTGTACCTGTTGACACACTGCAAGTATGATGGACCCTTAAAAGCTTGGAACAGATCTAGAAAAGGGAGCTGTTTTCCAGTTTTATGGAGGGAGGGGAAATCTTGGTTTCATGAACTCAGTTCCAAACTTAGCCAAGAGGAGTTTGTCCAACAGTAGACATAATGTATGAGCTGGGGTGTCATTGCCAGTTCCTAGTCCAAAATTGACCCAAATCAGGTGACTGCTCACTCCTTTTCAGGGAGAGAAACTGGCATGCAAAAGATTTGGTGTAACTCACATATGACATTGCTTCCCCCTCATGGCTACTCTGCAAGATGCAGCTTCATGTGGAGAATTTCCAAGGATATGAAACAGATTCAGTATGTCAGCTCTGACTGGGTCTGCAGCCACTTGGGGTAGGTGTTTCTAGATTTCCCCTTTCCATTTCAGAAGATTTCCCCAACTAAAATTAATATGGAGTTTACATGTTTGAATAACTGGAGTCCAATAAGACAAAGAAACACTTATCTTATATTACCAAATTCAGGATATACACTAAGCACATGAATTTCTTCAAAAGTACAGCTGCCATGATAAAAAGCAAACTCTGGCAAATTGAATTATTTTTTAAAAAATCAATTCAAAATCCACTGTTATTCTATTATTTTATTCATATTGTTTCATTATATTTGCTCATGTAAATTATATACAAGAGCATTTGAGAAAGTATGCTAATTGGAACTGTCTACCTGAATACATAGAGGAATTCCTTATGAAACCTAGTCTTTTACTGAAGATAGTTACAGGGCAATCCTATGCACATTTACCTGAAACTAAGTTCCATTGAATACAGTGGAGCATATGGCTGAATAAACTTGCATAGGCTTGTGTTGTCATTCACATATCTTGAAATGTCAGACACTCTTCAAAATTATTGTTTTTGTCATGAAAACCTTTCAGTCCACTGCATAGGGCAATGAAGGGAAGAATGAATGTTGTCTGCTACTACAAACTGCTACAAATTGTTTATGCCATAGCTTTATTCAGGTGTAAAAAGCATACACTCGTAGATTCAGACAAATATAGTCTTGTAAATAAGTGAAATTTTCAATCTGTAGTGTCAAGAGAGGAAGGAAGGAAGAACAGAAAAAGGCAGAAACTTTTAAATAAATAATTATTGAGGGGAGAAACTGTTAACATTCTGATTAAATTTCATGGTGAAAACAGGGAGGGAAAAAACCCTGAATTTCCAGGCTGCTTTTGTTTTCCTGTCATGGTAGACCTTGAAGTGATGGACCTGAAGGTTTCCACTAGTAATTCAATTTATTGTTGATCGGCCTGGCTTACAAGCCACTTAACTGAGAAAGTTGATAATACTATACACTTATTTACATTTTTATTACTTTTGATAGTCACGCATGGTGGTAATAGAAGAAGAAGGCAACAATTTTCCAGGTTCAAGGTTTTTAGGTGGGAATATTGAATAGCATGTGGAAGACCACATTTTAACATTGTTTGGTAACATAACGTTTATTATAAGCCATCTTTGCACTTTACTGGCAGTCAGTCTGTCTGTGAATAGAAATTTGATATCTCTTAATTGAAAAGATTATCATAGACCTACCCAGACTAGAGAGTCTCACAGGCAAATGTAATACTACATACAGTCAGAACTGCAATTGTCTCATGTTCTGAAATAAGGATCTGAAGTTAAATAATGGTACCACCATGATGAAACTGTACAGATCTTTGTCTGAGCTGTTCCTAGGTGGAAGATTGCCTGGGACCACCCCTATGCACATCAACTTGACTTTGGTGATGTAAGAAAGCCAAGAGAAAATTTAAATAAACAACAGTAGTTTGGCATGGATTTGCATTGGCTCCTGTGTTAAGGAGCAGATATATGTTTGTGTTACCACTGTACATGAGCAAAACTGCAGATTTGCCTGGGAAACTACAGACCGGTCAGTCTGACTTCTGTTGCTGGGAAGATATTAGAGCAGATTTTAAAGGGATTGATCTGTAAGCATCTGAAGGACCACTTAGTGATCCAGGGAAGTCAGCATGGTGTGTCCCCAACAGATCTTGTCAGACCAATCTGGTTTCCTTCTTTGATCATGTGATGAGCTTACTGGATCATGAGAACTCTGTTGATGTTATTTACCTGGATTTCAGTAAAGCTTTTGATAAGGTTCCCCATGACATTCTGATGGGCAAACTGGACTGGTCCAAGGCAGTTCAGTGGATAGAGAACTGATTAGAGGGCTGCACTCAAAGAGTGGTGGTCAATGGCATTTCATCAGATTGGAGGTGTTCAGCGGGGTGCCGCAGGGCTCGGTTTTCGACCCGGTACTTTTCAATATTTTTATCAGTGATCTGGATGAAGGGGTAGAAGGGCTCCTCGTTAAATTTGCTGATGATACCAAATTGGGAGGAGTAGCAAACAGCCAAGAAGACAGAGTTAAAATTCAACAAGACCTGGATGCTCTGGAGAAGTGGGCAGTTGCAAACAGGATGTAATTCAACAAAGATAAATGCAAAGTATTACATCTGGGCCACAAAAATATCAAGTACAAATACTGGGTGGGGGATATGTTTCTGGGTAGTAGCGTATGCAAAAGAGATCTTGGGGTAAGAGTGGACTGTAAACTAAATATGAGCAGTCAGTGTGATGCGGTAGTTAAAAACGGAAATTCAGTCTTGGGCAGTGTTCCCTCTAAGCTGAGTTGCTGTGAGCCAGCTCACAGTTTTTTAGCCTCCAGCTCACAGAGTTTTGTCTTAGCTCAGGAAGGAGGGCTCCAGGGCAAACTAATATATGCAGTAGCCAAATTGCTTGCTCACAACTTTAATGCCAGCAGCTCACAAAGTAGACTTTTTGCTCACAAGACTCCACAACTTCGAGGGAACATTGGTCTTGGGTTGTATTAAAAGGGCCATAGCATCGAAATCGCAGGAGGTCATAGCCCCTTTGTATACTGCCTTGGTCAGGCCGCATCTTGAGTACTGTGTGTAGTTCTGGAGGGCTCACTTCACCAAGGATGTGGACAAAATTGAGAGGGTGCAGAAGAGAGCAATGAGGATGATCGGGGGTCTGGAGACTGAGCCCTACGAGGAAAGGCTAAGGGCCTTGGGAATGTTTAGTTTGGAGAAGAGGAGATTGAGAGGGGGACATGATTGCTCTCTTTAAACATTTGAATGGATGTCATTTGGAGGAGGGCAAGGAGCTGTTCCAGCTGGCAGCAGAACCTGAAGCAACGGGTTTAAATTACATGCAGAAAGATATTGGCTGGATATTAGGAAAAACTTTTTCATGATCAGGGTAGTTCAAAGGTGGAATCAGCTGCCTAGAGAGGTGGTTAGCTCCCCTTCACTGACAGCTTTCAAGAAGAGGCTGGACAAATATTTGTCAGAGATGCTTTAGGCTGGTCCTGCATTGGGCAGGGGGTTGGACAAGATGGTCAGCATGGCCCCTTCCAACTCTATGATTCTATTATATGATTCTATGAATCCACATCCACATGCTATGGAGTTCCTAAAGAAGTTACTTACAGATTTTTGTAAGGCTTACTAATCATGAAGATGGTTCAGCAAACTGAAGCTTTTTCTCTGACCACTACAATCAGTACAACTAGTGAAGTTCTCCTTTGCCTAGAGAAGGGGGCTGCCTTTGAAGGTTCTGGTTTCAGCGTTTTGCCACTCGGACGTGTCCCGTCTATCTCTGATGGAGACACGCCGAGACTCGGCTGATGGGAAGGGTCCAAGCTTGTCCCGGACCCTCCCAGGGTCTTTGTAGGAGATCCCCAGCCTGGGGAGCTGAAGAGAGCCTCTTCCAAAACAACGGCCAAGGAATTGAGGCTCACCTTTTCCCTATAAGGTCCCGTCGCCACAGAGCCAATATGGCAACTAGAGACGAGTGCCGGAGCAAGCAGACATGATCGAAAGTTTAAAAAATGCTTCTATAAGATGCCCAAAGCTCCAAACCATGAGTTAAGCACTGTTCAAGTGTTAAAAAAATGAAAATGAGCCTTGGTAGAAATTAGAAGTGCCTACGAACAAAGTGGGGGTTGAGGGGGAACCCCCCTCCCAGTAAAACCTGAAAAGTGGTTTTCAAGAACAAACGACTTTAAGCTAATCTAAACCAAAGAAAATCTTAACAAAGTCAGAAGCTGCATGCTAGTATGCTAGCTACATGCTAGTTTAAAGCCGACTAAAATCGTTGAACTTTATCTTGTTTTGGAAAACTTACTTCTTGTTGATATTATGGCGGGGAGAGGGCAGAGAATGATGCCAGAGAAGAAACCACTCCCAGGAAATAATCAACCAACAACTCCCTCCCAGAACCAGGAAGTAACTACAGACTTTTCTATATTGCTCGGCTGCAAGAATTCTCTGCGCAAAATATTGGAAATTACTGGAGATACCAACAAAACGAGAACTTGTAAACAAAATCTTGGAGGCTGCAGAATTAGACAAACTGACTTTATTGATAAAAGGTGCAACAGATTCGACATTTGAGAATACTTGGTCACGGTTTTATAACTGGTATGACAAACATATGTAGGCAAGCTTGCAAGAGACAGACCAATAGTTTACTAAATGAAATATATACCTGTTAGGATGATAGAGACAGAAAAGTTGCTTACACAGTTCATGAGAAATTGTTATTAAGGCGGAATAGGTATTAGTATAAATATTGGTAGAATTAAGAATAACCTCCATGTATTTGTTTGTATGTTAGTATGTATGTATATGTATGTATATGTTATGATTGTTTGTGTATGTTATGTGGAAAATGCAATAAAATCCTGCCCTTTTGGGGGGCAGTTAAAAAAAAAGACTTTTCTATATTGCTAGCAAATGCACTGCACCTTCTAATGGAGCAGATTATGAATCTCAACACTAAATTGGACACGGTCCAAAAGCAATTGACACAAATGGATAAAAGACCCTCAGTTACAGATAAAACAATAAAAATGATGGGGGGAAAGACTGAGAGTATTAACAAAAGAATGGATGAAGCGGATAAAGAAAGATCCTCTGACAAAACACAGTTAATACAAATTCAGCTGGAAAGATCCACATATGTCCTATGTTTCCAAGGGATTCCAGAAGAAAAAAAATGAGAACTTAAAGGAACTTTTAGCGGACGCGCTTGTACCACCAATGGATTACAAATGAGAAGAATTATTGAACGAGATCGACTTGGTTTACAGGATTTATCCAGACTGTATAAAGAAAAACAAACTCCCAGGAGAAATTTATTTGAAATTCACGAAACGATCTACCAGGGATCTGGTGCTTAAATCCTTGATGGGAAAGAATTTAAAAATAAAAAATAAAGACATAAATTTTTTTGAAAGATATCCCCTTTGAAGTGAGGAAGAAGAGGAGATTCTATAAGGAACTTACTCTCTTTCTTTTAAAAAAGGGAATACTCTACAGATGGGCATTCCCTGAAGGACTGAGTTTCAACTATGAGGACAAAAAAATTAAGATTGATTCTGTTCCTAAAGCAAACAAGTTTATGGCTCAATTTTCAAAGCCAAATCAAAAATAAAAGAAGAAGAAACTTTCTGCGGAGGAGGAAGATGTCAAAGAATCTTACTCACAGGATTCAACAAGCACCAGTTTTAAATCTTCAGAGACTTCAGAATCTAAAAAAGGAGAAGCTGCTCCCAAACCTCGGACAAAGAAGAAACGCAAGAAAAAAAGACTCTGAAACTAAGATAGATGTTTATGCAGTTTGTGTAAAAACGATATTCAAAGCAAATTTTTATTCTTAAACTTTTATTTACAATGTTATCATAAGATTAGTAGGTGACTTAGTTAAAAATTTGTGTAATCCAGATTGTGTAACCTGTTAGCTCCACTACTCCAGCCCCCAGTAGAATTGTAGTGTATAGTGTAATAGAGTTCCCCCATTCCTGTAGCTTTAGTGATGTAGTAATGGACAAACAATAAAATCTTTACAAAAGAAGAAGAAGGTAGACGTGCAGGTAACACTATACAGGGTTAGTTTAGACTGACAAGTGCTACAGGTGCATTCTTGCCACAACGGGAGCAAGTAAATTCTGCCATTTTACTGAGATCTTGAAAGAGTTACTTTGGCTGCTGGTTCATTTCTGTGTTCAGTTCAAAGTGCTGGTTCTAACTTTTAATGCTCTCAGAGGCCTGGGAACCACATATGTGCTGGACTACCTCTCCTGATATGAACTCTTGAGGGCATACTCTAATAGGGCTTCCTGCATCCCACAGAGGTCAGTGTGGTTTTGATTCATACTTGGGCTTTTTCAGTGGCAGCTCCAATTCTTTGGAATGAATTGCCTAAGGAAAAGCAGGGAAAAGGGCCACCTCTGGGGATATACAGCAAAAAATGCAAAGCTGAATAGTTTTTAAAAGCCATTGGAAATTTATCCATTGCTGTGCAGATTATCCGATAATTTCTTATTGCCAGTTTCAAAGTGTATGGAAATTGCTTTGAGTATATGACAGTAAAGCTGTAAAGAAATATTTAAAACAAATAAATATGACATATGACAAGAGGGGCCGTGGTAGCTCAGAGGTTAAGACGCTGAGCTTTAGACCAGAAGGTCTGTAGCTCAGCAGTTCAAGACCCTAGTGCCGCATGAAGGAGCTTCTGCTAGCCTAGCAGTTCGAAAACAAGAAATTGCAAGTCGATAAATGGGTGCCGCTTTGGTGGGAAGGTAACAGTGTTCCGTGCGCCTCAGCATTTAGTCATGCCGGCCACATGACTACGGAGAAGTCTTCAGACAGCGCTGGCTCTTCAGCTTGGAAACGGAGATGAGTACCGCCCCCTAGAGTCGGATTCACCTGGCTTTCGAGCAAGGGAAACCTTTTTACTATGGCAAGAAATATGTATCTGGGAAAGGAGTTTATTCTTACTGATTATTTATGGTTCTTATTTCCATTTTTGTTTCTTATTGTCCTACCTGAGGCTATTTGTACACATAGATACTTTCAAAGGCAGTAACAGTTAATGCACATACCAGGAACCTCTTCCCTTCCAGAATCTCTTCATGGGTTTTATGTGCATTTAAGTACAGTGTATGCCTATTATGCATTTTTTCACCACTTTCTTCCTGCATTAATTCTTTGTTCTCATGGGGAAACTCGATCTGCAGCAGTGTATCCAGAACATAGGAACTTAATTCCACTTGCCCCTTTCTTCTCACAGAATGCTGATACAACTTTTAAAGAACAGTTTTCTCCTCAGACATGAGACATTGATGGTATTTTTTCTTATTCTGCTTCTTCATGGACAAGCTGAAATCCCTCCATTCACACAAATGTCTCCTTCATGGCTCAGAGAACTATTGTCTGGGTTACCTTTTCTTTGTTTGGTTGAACTTTCAATCCTGTTCAAGCTTCCTATGCATTATGAAATACACAAAGGGAAGATTTATTTCCAGGTGTACCATCTAACAGTATATTGACTATAAGGTAAATCAAATTTGGACTAGCATTTTTTTTAATTTGGAAACAAAGTCTGTAGCATAAGAAAATAATCCTTCTTCAAGCCATGAGGGTAGAAATAGTTCTGTGGTGAAAAGACATCTGTGGGATTCTTGTACACCATGCCATTTTTTAGGGCAGCATTGACTTCACAACTACCCAAAGAATTAAAGGAATAATGATATTTGAAGACAATGCCAAAGCACCATAGCAGCATTTTACTAAACTGTACTGGAGCACCAACTTAAGTGAATCTCTGATGCAGCAGGAGCAGGAGGGGGTCAATTTACTTATACAGAACAAGGATATATACAGAAAAAAGTATTTTCATTTGTTTCAGTCTCTTTTTTAAAAAAAAATTATTCAGATTTCTCTAAGGTCCATTCTTCATCTGGCACTCACTCCACATTTTCTCAGCTCTTGACTTGGTTCCCCCTTGCCTTGGAATATCTGTTTTCATTCAATCTGGTATGCAGATTTTCCTCTTTCAGTACTTGCCTCAGTGGTCATTAGCCACCTGAGCCAAGTAATTCATGGCGATGTTATAAACACAGAGGGGAAAATAGGGGCGGGGAACTGATGGAGATCAGTGAAGCCATGTCAAGTTGTCTGTTTATTGCTCCCTTCGAATCGGAAGTGGAGGAAGGAAAAGGTGCCACTAAAAACCACATTCAGATACCCTAGGGCAATGCTGTACTGACTGTGAAGTCACTCCTGAATGGCCATAAATCCCTAAAACCCAATGAACAAAGAAAGTGAAAGCGCCATGCAGTGTAGAGGGAGATTAATCTCCCAATGTGGCTGTGGGAAAACTGCGAGGAAACAGATGGGGGCAGAATCAGCCAAATTCACTCTTATTTATTTATTTATTTATTTCATTAGGCTTCCATACCGCCCTCTCCACAAGTGTGCTCAGGTCGGTGCACAGCAAATTAATATAAAATAGATTAAACAGTCTAAAATCAAAATCCATAAAACCTAACATCTGTATCTATATATCTAATTCTCAACAGTCCCCTATATGTGTGGATACTTATTTCTGCAGATAGGGGGCACACTCTCTCCCAACGGGTTTTTCTACAGACTCAGGAGACTCTGTGAGTCTCCAGAAAAATCCAAAAAGTTAAATAAAAACTCGGAGAGGGTTGAATTCCCCCCCCAATACATTTTAAAATGACCACCACAGGGATCTACTCCAGGCCCCATCACATTGACAGTGAGAGCTAGACTAGCTGATAGCCAGAGGTGGGGGGGGGGGCAAAAAGAAGTGTATCTGGGATTGGGAAAGATTCCTCCCGCAGTATGAATGGCTAAATCCCAGGAGGTTTGGAGCAACACCTAGGACTAGGATTGCCCACTCCGGGTTGGGAAATTCCTGGAGATTATATGGTGAAGTCGGAGGAGTGCAGAGTTTGGGGAAGGGAGAGGCCTCAGCTGGATATCATGCCACAGAGTCCACCCATTTTCTCCAGGGGGACAGATCTCTGTTGTCTGGAGTTCAATTTTAATTCTGGGGGATCTCTAGGTCCAACATGGAGGTTGGCATTCCTATGCTGGGCAGCGCCCTCTAGGTGACTTGATACCACCTGACTTGGATGATTCAACTAGGGCTGGCTGCTTGCTACTGTTCAACAGCAGCCACCCTATGAAAGTCAGTGTAGTATCTGGGATTGGAGGGACGATTCCACGGGGCTCTCAAGGAAGCGATGGTCCGCCCTCACCTAAAAAAGCCATCTTTAGACCCAGCCAAATTGGCCAACTATCGGCCGGTGTCCAATTTGCCCTATTTGGGCAAATTGATAGAGAGAGCAGTGGCAACACAGCTGCAGGCATTTCTGGATGACGCTTCTGTCCTCGATCCCCACCAAGTACCATAGTTTTCCTCAGTAGAAGCTGCAGGGGGAAAGGAGATGGAATGCTGAAAATAGATAAAAGTGGGTTGGCTGTTGGATGGGAAGGAGTTAGGGATGCCAGTTCCAGGTTGGGAAATTCCTGGATATTTGAGGAGTGGAGCTTGGGGATGGAGGGGATGGAGGCAGGGAGGGACTTCAGGTAGATCTAATGCCATCGACTCCACCCTCCAAAGCAGTCATTTACTCCAGGGGAGCCAATGTTGCCCACCTCCAGGTGAGGGCGGAAGATCTCCAACTTCATCCTCCCAAAGCTCCACCCCCAAACCTCCAGGAATTTCTCAGCATGGATCTGGCAACCCTAAGAGGAATTGATCTCTGTATTTGGGCAATCCATTGTGATTCCTTGAGAGCGGCTGCTGCCACTGCTGCTGTAGAGGAGAGGAAGTAGGTGGGAGGCTGGGAGAGTGACAGAGGCAGAAAGAGTGATGGGGTGAGGGCAGAAAGGAAATTACAGGCATGGAGGGGGGAGAGAGAAAGAAAAAGGGTGTCAGGAAGGAGAAAAAGTGTGAGAGAAGTAGGGGGAGGGGAAGAAACAGAGGGGGGAATGGCATAGCCACTCCCTCAAGTTTCTTGCGGGTCCCCAGTTGTGGTGCCATAATACCAATTTATGCCCCCCCCAATTTACATCAGTGTGGGAGGAGAGGGGTGAAAAGCAGTTAAAAGCCGCTAAGAAACTGTTAAAAACTGTTGCTGTCCTCAACCGTATGCTTGTCAGAACATCTCTGCCTTGTAAGCCCTGCAGAATTGTAACAAGTTTCTCAGGGCCCTGATGTTAGTAGGCAGAGAGTTCCACCAAGCTGGTACCAGGGCCAAGAAGGCCCTGGCTCTGTTTGAGGACAGCCAGAAGCGCTTTGGTCCAGGGACTTCCAGTAGGTGTTGGTCTCCTGAGCATAATGCTCTCTGGGGGGACATACCAGGAGAGGCAGTCCTGTAGGTACATTGGTCTCTGACCATTTAAGGTCTTAAAGGTCAAGACCAAAACAACATTGGGGAGAGGATAGCCCCTGAGGGACCCTGCATGTTATGGTGTTTTGAGAGGAAACCTTCTCACCAAGCACTACCCTCTGTCCCTGACCATGGAGAAATGAGGCAACCCACTTCAGGGCTGTCCCATGTACTCCAACATTGGTGAGATGGTGAACCAGCAGATTATGATCCACTGTGTTGAACACTGCCAGCAAGTCAAGCAAAAACAGCAGTGTTGACCAACCTTGATCCAGCTGCCTGTGGAGATCGTCCATGACCTGGGCAGAAGCCGGACTGGAAGGGGTCAAGTGCTGATGTATCCTCCATAAACTTCTGAAGCTGCTCAGCAGCCTCTCTCTCAACTACCTTACCCAGGAATAAAAGATTTGAAACTGGGAAGTAGTTGGGTGGATCAGAAGGATCCCACAATGGTTTCTTCAAGAGTGGTATTACCATTGCCTCTTTTAAACCCTCCAAATAGACCCCTGAACTAAGGGAAAGATTGATAATGTCCATCAGAGGGCCCGTATACCCTTGCTGCTGGCTCGTACGAGCCACACAGGTCTAAGGGGCAAGTGGTTGGTTTTGCAGCACTCATGATCCTGTTGACATCAGCCTCAGAGAGCCGGCTGAAGGTGTCAAATACTGAATCCAAAGGCAGTCAAGGGGCCTCTAGTTCACATACTGTATCAAGGTTGGCGTTGATGCCCACAAATGCCTCACAGCTTATATCCAAATTACCAGTCTATTTAGTTCTCTCAGTGAGAGAGATTAATGTCATAATTACACTAAGCAATAGTGTTGGGTGAGAGCTAGTGGATGTGATGGAAGCTGCATGGAATTCCCTCTTAGCAATCTTCACCACCATCTCTTCGGATTTTATAAACATCCTATAAAATGCTCTTGAATCTTCATTGCAAGACCATCGCCAAACTCGCTCTAGTTATCTGAGTTCCTGCTTCATCCCTCTGAGCTTCATGGTGTACCATGAAGACAATGTGGGGCAGGAACTAAGAGGACATCAGGGAGCGATTTCATCAATGGTTTCAGAGCAGTGGGAATCCCAGGCCCCTATTAGCTCATCCAATGAATCACTGGGGACACTGGATTCCACAGAGCAATCTGAAACTCAATTGGGTCGATCAGTCTCTACAGGTGAGCATAAATCCACTCATTGCCTAGACAGGAGGGAATTGGGATACTCAGCTGAGCCTTCAGGGCATGATGATCTGACCATGGCACTACATCTATAGCTACCAGATCAACATCAATCCCCATGCCAAAGATCAAGTCCAATATGTGGCCTACTTGGTGAGTGAAACCTGATAAAACCTGAGAGAGTCCCAGTGCTGCCATGATGGAGGACACCATGTCCACCACCTGTAAGGAGGCAGCAGCATCTGCATGGACATTGAAGTCCCCAAGAACTCCAAGGCCCAGCCTGCTATTGCCTCTGGCTGGTGTGCTAAGTGAATGGTACACCAGTCAGCTCTTCATTACAATGAGAGCCTCATTTTCAACTGAAACTTTGTTATATCCAATTGGGATGAAATTCTCAGGAATTGTATCTTTTATCCTTACCAAATCCTTTAGAAACAGGAGCAAGATATATGGGCATGATGACACATTGGATTCTCTCCTATGACAAGTCAAGCTCCCAGTCATGAGAATATGGGTGTTTAAGAATGTATCTGTAATTATCTGTATGTTCATTATTTTACTTGTAAAACACTCATGTACCCTGCAGCGACTATGATTATTGTATAAAATGTGGTGTGGCTGCAAGAAGTCCAGATCTGTTCAGACATTCATTGTCTTCTGCTGCAATTAAGTGAAGGGAAAGCTTCTTATCAAATGTGCCTGTCTTATGGTATTTGGAGTTGCCACCGATGACACATCTAAGTGGCCTCCTGTTGGAAACATTTTGACTCTATGTGCATTGCTGTGCAAAGCAAGAAGCAACCCAAAAAAATCATACTCCTTCACAAAGTCACACCTTATATAAGGCATGCAGCATAGCTCCTGTTATGTATCGCGATAAAACCGTACGTGCAAAAGGGCTCACTAGCGAACATGCGGAATAGCATAGCTTGGAGCACATCACAATAGAAGGTTTGGATCCTAGAATGAACCAATAGATTGATGTGGATCCTCTTAGTAGCCAATTGGTAAACAATACTCAGTAAATAGCCTATCGTGGGATGTGGAGTGTGTGTTGGGTGTGGTGTGTTTCATGAATATAAGCAGGGCTCTGACCCTGCAAGTTTGTCTTAGTTTTGAGCTGAAACCACTTAATAAACATGAGCTAATCACTCTATGTGTCTGAATCCAGTACGTTTCACTGGCAACAAAGGTGGGATCCCGATGAGTGAGCCTAACCCGACCTCCAGCACCAACTCCGGCACCAGCACCACACTGTGCAACGAGCCCCAGCCCTCCACACCTAGCATTGCTTCCAGGGTCATGGCTGCCGCTCCGGGACATCTTCCTGAGTTCGACGCTGCTCACCCTGAGTTATGGGAAACCTGGATGGAGCGCTTTAAATTCTCCATCAGGTTCCAGGGCATCGATGACGATGACAAAAAGAAATCGCTCCTGCTCAGCGCCTGTGGCATCACCACCTTACACCTCGTCCAGAGCCTCATCGCACCCAAGACCATGGATGAGGCCACCTACAATGAGTTGGTCAAGGCACTCACTGACCATTTCATGCCTCAACTGACCAAGATGGTGAAGCACATGGACTTCTTTGCATGCCAGCAGAAGTCCGATGAAGTGGTCACCAACTTCATGGCCAAATTCCACAGGCTGGCCATCCACTGTGGATTCCCTGACCTAGGAGATGCCCTCCTTAACCAATTCATCCTGGGCATCGGGGAACAGAAGCTCCGCCATAAGCTCATCGGCCATGTGGAGCTGACTCTAGACAAAGCAATGCAAAGCGATGCAAAGCGATGCAAAGCGATGCAAAGCTTTCAAAAAATCTCAATGCAACCGCCGGGCTCATGCCACACATCAGCCTCCCCGGTCTCCAATGTCTCAGATGAGGCAGTGCACCAGGTCCATCGCCCTGCTCACCATGACTCGTGGCCTTCCACCGCCACCGGAGCACGCCCCACACAGCCATCTGCTCAAGTGCCCTGCACCAGTTGCAGCAAGGACCATGAACGACACTCCTGCCGGTTCTGCGACGCGACCTGCCAAACCTGCGGCAAGGTCGGCCACATAGTACATGCCTGCCACTCCCAAGGGAGCAGACATCACTCCACTGTACACCAGGAATCAGCAGAACTTCACACAACAGCCATTCACCAACACCAGGTATTGAACTTTCCCCAGGACACCCCTGAGAAAATTAAAGTAACTGTGTATATTGAGGGGGCGCCCTGCGAGATGGAGTTGGACACGGGGTCCTCTATCTCCATTTTCTCCTAAGAGACTCTCTGAAGACTTTGCCCACAGGGGGGGCCCTGCTTCAGAACCGCCGGGTTCACCCTCAGAGACTTTCAAAAGAACCCGGTGGCCATTAAGGGGTGGGTCAAGTTCCACATGCAATACAAGGACTTTGATGGGTTTTTAGACTTGCTGGTGGTTGAGGGACGGCTCACTAGTTTGTTGGGACTATCATGGTTTCCTTCCCTGGGATTCAGGGTGACGGGAGTGCATCACCTGCAGCCTATAGACTTTCACAATGTATGTGACGAGTTCCCAGCAGTTTCCGAGGTACACTTGGCTGCTACATCAGTCCGGCCGTTTCCCTAACTCACAACCCGGCTGGCCACCCCATCCACATGAAGGCCAGGCGTGTTCCGTTTGCACTTAAGCCAACATTTCAGCTCCCCCAAAATGTCCTGAGGAGGGTATACAGCTAGAAATGTCACTATCATATCTGAGTGTTCTACATAAATTTTTCGAAGCAGAATGAGAAAACAAGTGGCCTTGATCTAGCACATCTGAGATAAAAAATAGAAAGGTAAGAAAGCTAGAAAACTAAAGTTACTTGTCAGTAAAAAAGGGAATGGAATTCATAATAATATGAGACAGGCCAACAAAAATATGGGATTTGCTCACAGGAGTAGGGGAAATGCTTGTGCTGAGCAAGAACTAGCAACAAATATTAGTGCAAAGAAGATTTTTTAAAAGTTACAGCCTGAGACAACACTTCTTTTCAAATTAATGTTAATACATGTTAGAAATGTGTCCTTGCTGATCTGGCCTTTACTCCACAGCATGGAGTTCTGTATGCTTCATCTCCAATGGTATTTACAGTACTTAAACTTGCATTATAGCGCACTGGATTACGGCCTTGAATTTTCAAACATCCTCTATGCTAAAATGTAATCTACTGCCATATGTTGTAAATGATCCATTTCTCTGAGTGTGACTAATATTTATTTCAAAACACAGTTTTAATTTTTATATTTCCCTAATGTATACAATATGTCACAAAATGAATCCAAACACTCCACTCTAAAGCTTGAGGGGGTTTGCATTGTGTTTGTTTCTCCAAAAAGAAAATGAACTGAATATAATCCACAGACAGATGAACATCTGAAGCCAGTGTACTTGAAAGAGATGAGTGAGATGGAAAACAGAGCTGTGTCACTTGTCTGGACATCAAAGGTAACCTGACCTCCCCAGTGATTTGAAATAAATGATTTCAAATGCATTTCATATCAAAGAAGGGAAGTCTAAAGTTCAGAGTGTTAATTGCTAAAAGCCTCAAAGTGGCTATCTAGCTAAAAGTTCCATTTTATCAATGACAAGGCCCACATTTTTTCTTTAACAAGTCATTGGAGATTTGCATTTGAAATTTCTTCTAGGAATAGAACTCTCATTTTGTGAATTAAGTTTAGGTTTCATGTTTGACGAATCCACCATTATTTTGCCTGACAGTCAACTTTTCAAAGTGGCATTTTAATTAGATGCTTTCCTTTTTTATTTACTCATCTTAGGTAACCAAGATGTACATTTACATTTGCATCACTTGAAAACACTAACAGAACTAGAAACTAAACTGATGAAAATCAGTTATTCAGAGAAAATGCTTGTCATGTGCCAACAGTCTTCATCCAGAGGCCTGGCAGGTAAGGAACCAATTCCAAGTGCATCTATCTGAAGAGAAAACAAGGTGGTTTAAGCTAAGTCATTATTATCACAACCCACACAATCCTCCTGCTCTTGAGAATCAGCTAGTCACCAAGAGCCAATACTCACACTGCTTACAATAAAGCTTTGCAACATTATGGAAATCTCTACACAAGTTCTGAAAACCTATCACCAAATTTTTCCAAGAGCACTTGAGAATGTTTGGCTTCATGAGCACCCCCAAAAGTGCCGAAGAATAGATGCTTTCGAATTATGGTGCTGGAGAAGACTCTTTTTTTAAAAAACCATTTTATTTAAGTTTTTCCAAACAACAACAACAACAAAAAAGTGTACATCCTTTACACTTGTAATTTTAACATAACATCCTGGCGAGTCTATTACAAAGTTTTGTTCTTTAACCATTTATAGAGAGTTGGACTATAAGGAAGGCCGAGCACCGAAGAATAGATTCTTTTGAACTATGGTGCTGGAGAAGACTCTTGAGAGTCCCTTGGACTGCAAGGAGATCAAATCAGTCAGTCCTAAAAGAAATCAACCCTGTCTGTTCCTTGGAAGGCCAGATACTAAAGATGAAGCTCAAATACTTTGGCCACCAAATGAGAAGGGAGCACTCACTGGAGAAGACCCTGATGCTGGGAAAGATTGAAGGTCAAAGAAGACGGGGACGGCAAAGGATGAGATGGTTAGACAATGTCATAGATGCAACGAACATGAAATTGAGCCAACTTCAGAGGATGGCGGAAGACAGGAAGGCCTGGCGTGATCTGGTCCATGGTGTCAGTCTCAACTGTGCAATTGAACAACAATAACAACAACACTGGATGCTGAGTCAGGCTCGATGTTCCAGTCGATACTTTCCTGCAAACGGTATTGAATAGCATCAAAGTAAAAGGCTGCTGCTTTCCTTATGAACCTGCCTACCAATAAGTCTCCTCTCTGGTTGTGTAATATAGTAATCAAAGTGTCTGACTAGAATCTTGATTCAAATCCCCACTCACCTATGAAATCTACTGACTGGCCTTGAGCCACTCATTCTTTCTCAGCCTAACCTACTGCACAGGGTTGGTGTGTAGATAAACAGAGTAGAATAAGCAGGGATTTTTTGTGGTGGTACCAGTACTGAGTACTGGCACCATTTTGAGGGCCAGCAAATCAACCATAGGAGAGTTTAGAGAACATTTAGAAATTGTGTAGAAATAATAAATGTTTCTGTCCCTGAAGAACAGGGCAACAAATGGGTGCCATTTGTGATTATATTTTACCACAGATTATATTTGACACAGATAATCATTTTGTTCTAGTCTTCTGTGTTGAGGAGAGATTACATAAGTTATGAAACACGTGGGCGCACAGCAACTTATGGTGTACCTGTGACAATATAGCTGTGGTACAAGGTTGAATTAGCACAGGAACTCCAGAAGTGAGGCAGAAAAGTTGCTAGAGCCCCCAAGATTGGTAGGAGAGATTCTTAAAAGTCCCTCCCCTGGGATCATTAGAGTGAAATACTGCTGTGCAGGGCTCTAGTCGGGGGGGAGCTCTCAGGTACAGAGCTCCGGAAGAGAACCTCTAGGGGGCGGGGCGGTCACGTGGTGAAGCCCCGCCTCCTTCTTTACCCCACCCTCTGCTTCGATCCTCATTCCGTTTGGGAATGAGGATGAAGCAGGAGGGTAAGTAGCCGGGCCTTCTGACACACTTCCGGTGATGTCAGGGGGTGTGGCCTTCTGTCACTTCCGGTGATGTCAGGGGGCGTGGCATATGCAAATAAGTTATGCTAATGAGTTATGCTAATGAGCTCCGGCAGCTCTTTTTCTACAACAAGACCCCTGCTGCTGTGGTAGTTAAGGTTGATGGATCAAGATGGAGATGGCCATGGAAGTAAGCTAGTCTCAAGGCCCCTGAACTGCAGAGCAGGGACTTGGTTGATCTGCCTTGAGAACAGAATTTAGAGATAGAATTAGAACCTGAAATCAGGTTCAATTTCTACCATTCTATACTCTTTTGAACTGTGTTCCCTCTTTCATTTTGAACTTAATTAGCCCAGATAGACTGCCTTTACCTTTCAGAACAGGGTAGGTTTAAAAACTAACTGCACATTCTTTAAGAAATATTTTTGGCTTACTCCTAAGCAGGTGTATTTGAACTATCAGCTAATTAAATAAATGGCTGTACTCACTTTAGCCACTGCTGGGTAAATTGTGTTTTCTACAGATCAGGGACAGAAGCATACAGGAGAAAAGCAAACAGAAATGAATCCCAGTGTGGATAAAATGCCTCTATCCAAAGCCAAATGTTAGAGCTGATCTGTCTCTGGTGTTGGGGGTGGGGGGGTAAGCACAAAACAAAAATAGACATACGGTCTGCTTCTGTCTCTCTCCCCCGGCTCAGTTTTCTAAAGGTTATAGTTGCTTTTGGGAGGCAAATGGGATTTATGTAACAAAATGCATTTATTTCCTGTTATTTTACTTAGTCTAAAAACTATCAGTGTGATTCAAGATCCTTTTCCTTGGTACCCTCACTTCACTGGGTTGAATTCAGCAAGGCTTATACCGAATGTGATAACTTAAAACTATATTATTTGTCCATTAAATAAGCAGATGTAAAAATATACCTAAACAGGCAATATTAATCACTTCCTGAACAATATGTTGTCAAGGGCTTTCATGGCTGGAGTTCATTAGCTGTTGTAGATTTTCCAGGTTGTATGGCCCTGGTCATGGCATTGTAGGACCTGACGTTTGATCCTGAACACTTCTAAGGGAACAAGGGAATGATGTTATGGCAATGGCACAACATCACTTCCAGCAAATACTCAGAAGTGTTGTCATATTGGCAATATGATGTTACTTCCTAGTATTTGGTGGAACTGACCCCATGCCACTGTTACAACACAACTTTCTGCCCATTTTTCTCACACTGCATTTCTCAGCAGCAGCAGGTAACAAAGAGAGAGTTTTGAAAGACCTGGTCTCCCTAGCCCTCCCCCTTAATATCCCATCCTGTGTCCTTAGGCCAAACTACACAATACATTTACTGCTTGCTTTCCCTTCAGCCGCATGACAGCTGAATGGAATTTACTTCCCCATACGGCCTGACTCAGACCAGAATTACACCACCAATGGAGAGGGGGCTCCAGCCTATTCCTCATACTAGTTTCCTGGGCTTAAATGGCCCCACAGGGTGCTTTTTGCCCTGTTGCAGGGAAGCACATACAGGATTCAGGATATATGCTGCCCCTCAATGAGATAAATAATGACCTCCGGAGAGATTGCAGGTTAGGAAAATGGTGTGTGTGGGGGAGTAGAGCCCCTCCTCCATGGGCAGGGTTTCCAGCCTCCAGGTGGGGCCTGGAGGTCTCCTGGAATTATAACTGATCTCCAGGTTACAGAGATCAGTTCCTCTGGAGGAAATGGCTGCTTCGGAGAGTGAACTCTATGATATTACACCTTGCTGAGGTCCTCTGCCTCCCCCAAACCATGGTCACCACAGACTCCTCCCCTAAATCTGCAGGAATTTCCCAACCCAGAGCTGACAACCGTATCCACTGGGGTTCTGATCTGAGTCAGGCCCTGTGGAACTTGGGGAAATAAGTTCCCCACATCTGCCATGTGGCTACAAGGAAGATGAGTCGAGTTAGGGAAAGCCTAAACATATCGCATAGCAGTGCAATCCTAAGTGGAGTTAAATCCTTTCAATTGCAGTCAGTGGTCTTAGAAGTATGTAACACTGCTTAGGGAGTACTGTAGATGTTATATTAAACCAATTAAAACAAAGGAATTAATATTCCTGGGGAAACCTGCAGATAAATGCAGATTTTAGCTCGCCCGCGGAGCCAAATGGACCCTGTACGGCTTCAGATGGCCATGCGGGATCCAATGCCCCCTGGCGGCTCATTAGATGAGCTTGTGGGGGACTGGTATGACTGGCTCTCCACAGCCATCAATGAGATCGCTCCCCGGAGCCCTCTGCATCCTCGCACTAGGCTGGCCCCCTGGTATACCCAGGGGTTGCGGCTTATGAAGCGGGAACTAAGACGGCTAGAGATACAATGGTGGCATGGCCGCAATGAAGCATCAAGAACATCCTATAGGACGTTTATGAGATCCTATGAGATGGCAGTCAAAACTGCCTGGGTTGAAAGCGCTGCAATAGCATACCGAATCCGCTTCAAAGTGCTGGTACTCACCTTTAAAGCCCTACATGGTCAGGGTCCGACTTACCTGATGGACCCCCTTTCCCCACATATACCCCCAAGAGCCCTTGAGTCAGGGACCCAACACCACCTGGTGATTCCAGGCCCCCAGGAGGTAAAGCTTGCTGTGACCAGAGCCAGATCCTTTTCAGTGGCAGCCCCTACCTGGTGGAACGAGCTCCCGGAGGAGATCAGGGCCCTGCAGGACCTTATGCAGTTCTGCAGGGCCTGCAAGATGGAGCTCTTCCACCAGGCTTTCGCATAGGGACCGCCGCCACCACCACCACCACCACCAATGGTGGCAATAACATCGGGACTAGGAATCACCCTCGGAAGTTCTGCCATAAATTGTATGGCACTAACACTGTGGGATTGGCTTGAACTATCTACTGGACAATATCACCCCAAGGGTAGGATTTAAGGAAATGACTGATGCCATCAAAACCACTCAAAGACCATCTTGTTTACAGAAAGCACTTTATTATTGTTATTGTTATTATTATTTATGATTTCTTGTTTTATCTGGTTTTATGCATGGGCTCATGCCCCTTGTAAGCTGCCCTGAGTCCGTTCACGGGGAGGGTGGGGTAAAAATGCCTAAATAAAAATAAAAATAAAATAAAGAGGGAATGTGTGCAAACATTCTAAACTGCCATCTTGTTTCTGTTACTATGAGGCTATAGAACAATTTAATTCTCTAAGTCTTCTCCTCCTGTTAAAGTAAAGGTTTTGGAATGTTTATTCATGCTTAGAAAATTAGAGCTTGGTATGGTTACACAGAAATCAAAGTGCTGCTGTAATAAAAAATAGGTATTATTTTCTACCTCATAGCATTTTATTGGGCTCCTTCATTCTATATTCATCCCTGCTTCCAACAGCTTAAAAATCACCTTTTGTTTAGTTTACTACTGAAGAGGGAATCATACACTTCATGTTTTATATCCTACTATGATCAATATTAGAACTTAGTGGTTGCCAAAGCTAAGTTTAAATATTAAGGTTACAATTTTACACAAAGCTATAAGAGGACTTGGGGACATTTCAGACATGCATAGTTCACCTAACTGCACTTTAAAAATAGGTTGCTTGGAAAATTTGTTTTCTACTGAAGAAATAATGATCATGTATATACATGTCTCTTGTAAATTACTGAAAGCCAGCTATTTCAGAGTAGGATCAAGGGAGACCCAGGTTCAAATTTCCACTTGTAGCCCAGAGGCCATGCCTTTACCCTAGCGTAGCCCCAACAACAGGGGCACCCCAATTTCTAACCTGAGCCAGAGACCCACAAACCCAGACCAAGGAAGACACTCCTGATTCTGAAATGCAGAGTCAGCCTGCAAGCAATCTGCAAAAAGAGATGTCATACTAAGGTTTCACTCAAGGCAGACCTCCAAGGCCATATCCAACCTCCCCCTCCACCCAGAAGCGGTATGCATATGAAACAATGGGTTCCATCAGGTAGCTATCTGCATTTCTAAAGGCTATTCAGTTGCCACGTGGCAAATTGTCCTCCTATCCAGTGTTCCCTCTAAGCTGAGTTAGTGTGAGCTTGCTCACAGTTTTTTAGCCTCCGGCTCACACATTGTTTGTCTCGGCTCCGGAAGGAGGGCTCCAGAGCAAGCTAATCTATGCAGCAGCCAGGTCGCTTGCTCACAGCTTTCATGCCAGCAGCTCACAAAGTAGAATTTTTGCTCACAAGACCCCACAGCTTAGAGGGAACACTGCTCCTATCTCCAGAAATTCACCTAGCCCCTTTTATGTGACCCCATGTCTATGTGAGAATCCTTTGTCTCCAAACCTGTCTTTTCCTGCTCCATCCCTGAGGATACTGAGATAAACCAATCATACATTCAAATGTTTAGCAATCTAACCAGAGACCCATCTCCCACCTCTTGTCTATACTTGGGAACCTTTTCAAACTGCCTTGACTGGACCACTAGTGGTCAGAAAATCTATTCAACTAGCCACCCAGCACCTGGCTTAATCTCATCAAGGCCATTGTTAAGCCTGACTCTGCCCCTTTGGAACATCATTGGTTACATCTAGGTCTGGATCTTCCTGATGCTTCACCCCCTGGGACCCAGGATTGGCCCAGGTAATATTTTGTCTTCACCTGAGACAAGCCCCTCAAGACCTCCCATTGGACAGCATTGTTTTCCAAAGTCTGTATCTGCCCACGCACGCACACCCCGCTCTCTCTCTTTTTCGCTGCCCCCTTATAGTGCACAATGCTGGCTGTTGGTGCTATTCTCTTCAAGAACTTCTGTATATCTGGACAGGTAATATTACCCAGTAACTGACCCCTCTATTCACTATCAATCACCTCTGCTTTCTTAGTTCTTTATTGCTTGCTCTTTTTGAACATTTAGTGTGCTTGTAATTAAGGAAATACTTTAATATAAACTGTTTAACTTACTCTTCAAATTTTCTAATGTGCCAGACCTTGGTACAAAAAGGTGTTCAGGTCCCTTGTATCCCTCTGGCTTTGCCTGCTGCCTAGCTAATTCCCCAAACAATAAGGCAGGCCATTGGCAGTAAGACACTCAACTATGAAACACAGTAATCTACCTCATGAGCTGTTGTGAGGATAACATGGGTGAAGAATGTATGCCACTCTGAGCTCCTTTTTGTAATACAAACGTAAGAGATAAGATATACCTGTGTGAAGGATTCTATTCCACTCACAATGGTTGTAATTTCATAGGTTACCCCCAATACATTCAGCATAATGTTTCTCACTGAAAATCATAGTACACTGGAAAGGGATAGTAAAAAGAGCAGGTAGGTTTCCATGTCATGGTGGAATAGCAGAAATCTCCTCAATTAATATTTATCATGAAGATGAGTCAACCTTTGTTAGCTAACATAAGGACTAGAAACCCAATTCAATATGTTAGTATGATGGAGTAAAAATATCTGCTTTTACATTGCAGGAAGCACAAACAACAGAAAGTCAGATGTCTGTATTGCCTAAGCAATAACTGTTAAAAAGGGGGGGGGACTAATCCTGTGCTCACTGAGCTAAAAATTAATATGAATTATTGCACAGGGTTAGAAGAGGAAAATGCAAACAAGTTGAAAATAGTCAGGTATTGCTGTGCTTACCTCTAACATCAATGGCACCACAGCTTCAGTCCTAAAACAATACATTTTGTAGCAGAAAATGCCTACTCTGGCCTGCAGGCCCCATTCCACCCTGCCCTCCTAGGGGTTCCAGACTCTTTTCTTTTGAGTAGCCTCTACCATAACCTGTTCTATTTAGGGATTTCCAACCGGGAGAATCAGGACCCCCAGCTCCGCTTTTCAGTACTGAGGCTCCGAGGCCTTGCCTCTGTGTCTCCTGCTACCCAGGGCCTGGCCACTGTGAGGATAGATTAATGCCTTGGGTGCCCTTGGAGAAATAGCCACTTGCCAACCCCCTGGCTCCCCTCTTCAGATAGCGTGTTTGAAATGGTGGTACAGAGAACCACTCTCAACATCAAAAGTTTAAAATATTTATTAAAAAGGAAACATTTACAAGCATACTGTTATCACAGCACCAGAATGAGCAAGGAATACAAAAAGAACTTGGCCAAAAATGCAGATCCTCTGTCCCTCTCACTTTATATGCCCTATCTGATGTTAAAATAGGGCAGGCTCCTTAAGCTTAGGAAGTTACAAATCCCTACACAGTTTTCATTACCTTGAAGCTCCCTTCAGCTCCCAAGGCAAATGCATGGTCAAAATGGCTACCTGCTTCCAGAGCCCAGCTCAGAGTTCTTCCCAGCATCCCAGAGAAAAGAGAGCTATTTCCTGTTGCCTGAAGATTTTATCACCTCTGTTTCCTGTCCCCCTTAATCCTGATCAGTGCACATCAAGGCATCTTTTCCTGCTGTTGTATTTGCTTTTTTTATTGCAGTTGCACACTGAGTAGGCATCTTCAGTGAGTTATCTACCATGACTCCATCTCTCTCCTGGTCAGTTGCCGCTAGTTTGGACCCCATCAGCTTTGTTTTTCCATATTTTTTTCTGATAGTAGATATGATGTAAGTAACTGGAATAAAACTGCTTGCAACACAAAGCTGTTAATGGGATATAAAATTGCAAAGAACCAGTGTGATCTGCTCAATGCAATTATTTCATTGGATGTTGTTAAAATTTCAGAATGCTGAACCTGACACCACCAAAAGGATTTTGAACACCAAGTCACTAATATCAATGCTTGTTTTATGTATATGCCTGTCACTGCAGTTCAGTATTGTTAGGCCAATTTATTTCAATTTTTTAATGCTCAGACATCTGTCTCCTTGAAGGACCATCTCATCTGGTTTGGGTGTGTGAAAGAGAAAGTTTGTGGGAATGAAGGCTCTGTCTTCCTCTAATTGCCTAGAAGTTTTGTGGAGATGCTTTAAATAAAATAGTCCCCATAAGATTCTGTTTGAGTAACCAGAATAATAGCTAGAGCAAAAGGCTTCCATCTACTCCCTGAAGTCAGAAATAGTTTTGTTTTGGTTTGGAGCAGTTCTGAAATTTATGAATGAACATTGATCTGGTTGAATATCCAACCACATCTCTAGCTGGAAACAGCACATCAGATTTTCTACAGAGCATTGGCTTTTTATGTTTCAGCATTGCACATCTCAATGAATTCAGCAAGCGTACTAACAATATCTTCTAGATAGTTGAGCTATAAGAACCCTGGGATATGTTCTTTTTATTATTCTATTTCTGCTATAATTACATGATTCAGTAGCTTTTATAGTTTGTCTATTTTACAATAAGGTGCAATGGTCTGGCACAAACACTGAAATAAAGGGTCACCATTTATTTTCCATATTAGGAACTTCATTTTCATTGTTCCAGCAAGTAGCTATACAAGTGTCAGAATTCAATCGCTTCATGATACTGTAGACTGAATAATGATGAGCCCTTCAATAAGTGATTGTGTGATAGTTGCTTGTCTACTCACTTGAACTACTGGGTGCTAAAGGGAAATGTTTTTGGAGAAGTCATGTGTAATGAAGAAGTGGGTGGCAACCAGTGTGCATGGGAATTTATAGTTTGCTGGTTAATTTCTGCTCACTGTAGTTAAAGCTGAGTTGTAATGTGCATGTGTGTCAAATGTACTGGGTAATGACAATTTATGGCATACATTAGCTAGCCCAAACCATGACTAATCATGATTAATTTGTGTTTAAGTCCACAAAATTATCACAGGCTATCAATCATGTTCTTATTGTTTTGTGGATTGTCCGTAATTATTCTACAGACATGATAATCTTCATGGATAACTCACTGATGATCTCAGTAAATTATGGCCCTGCTGGGGTAATCTACTTCCCATAGGGAGGTGTGTATATGTGCATTCTGTGTGTGTGTGTGTGTGTGTGTGTGTGTGTGTAAATCAGATACTTCTCTCCTGACTGTGATGTGTGAAAACAATTCCAAAGTACAGAGCAACATATTTTCCTCTGAAACAGTAACATTCTTATATAGAATAAAATAGATTGCAAATAATTTCCTGATTCTAATCTGCACTCAGTCTTAAATGCTCTAGTTCACCTAAGGTAAATGGCTCTGTGTGATCTTCAGCTTCTCCTCCCCTATTCCATCTTTGGTGATGGAGAAAACAAGAGAAGAATATTCTACCACTAATGAAACTACTCTAAGCAATTTATTAAAGTATCCCAGTTTGAAAGGGTGTCTCAACAAATTACAGATAATCTGAAGATTTCTTAAACCAAGAAGTTCTCAGACACTGTGTGCTGCATGTGTAAATGCACATGTCTGAAGATGTCTTACTGTTTCTCATCACAAGCTGTGATTTTCTCATAACACCTGAATACTGTCACTGCATGCTCTCTACAGTCATTAACACTGAGGTGAAAAGGCTTGAGAGGAAACCATAAGAGCTAGGAGCAGTTTAAAATCTCTTGATATGCTCAGTTTTCTGCAAAAGAAAGTGTGAGGGATTTGGGTTCATGCCAGGTAGAGTTAAACTTTTCCACTGCATGCTTTCTCTTTAATAAATATCCCCCCCGATATAAATTATAATGGGGGGGGGAGAGACAGGCAAATTAAATATGATGGGGAATTATTGTGCAATTATATGACTCCATCAATGCACAAACAAAACATAGAACACTTCCTAAACCCTGCCCGACCCTCTGCCTTATTTTCCTACAATTTACTCACTTGTACCTAGTTACTGCCAAGGTCAGATACTGAGCAAATAATGAGAGTGCAGAATCTTGGATAGATTAAAAAATAGATACAGACAAGAAAGGGGACCCGTGAAAATCACGGGGGGAGGAGCGGGGGAGCTCCACACAGAGCAAGCGGAGGTGGAAGAAGCAGGTAAGCTTCCCCCCTCCCGTCGGTTCCCCCGTCTCCTGCACCCCCCCTCAACTACCACCCCCGGCTTGCCAGGGCCCCCCGTTCCCTCTCTTCCCCCCTCCCCAGTCTCTCTTCCCCCCCCTCACCTCCGGTCTTGCCGGTCTCTTCCCCCCCTTCAAAGCGAGGGCTGCGGCTTGCAGCTGCCAGGCCTTGCCGGGGCTCACCGGGCCTCGCCGCCGGCCCCTCCTCAAAGCGAGGCCCCCAGCTTGCAGCCGCCGGGCCTCGCCAGGGCTCGCCGGGCCTCCCCGTCGCCGCCTCCTCAAAGCGACCGGTCGCTCGCTCCCCTCCCCCTCCTGAACCGAGGCAGTTCGCAGAGCGTTCCCTGCGCATGCGCAGGGGACGCTCTGTGACTTTTGGGGGGATTTAAGTATCCCCCGATTTTTTTTTTCAGGTTTTAAGATTTTTGTGCACACCTGGGGACCGTCCCAAGTGTGCACAAAAATCCCCCTCCCCCCCAGGTGCCCCCGATGTGCGGAAATAAGTATCCGCACACCAGGGGGTGACTTGGCTATTAGATATATAGATGGGTGTCATAATTGTATTTGGTGGCACATTGAACAAGAGCATGGTCAAGACAAATCCCCAGTAGACACTACATTGGGAGGAATATATCACACATTGCTATCCTCTGGATCCATTTCCTACTAGATACTATTTTTCATTTTTGCCATGATTTAACTTGTACATTACTATCCTCCAATGCTTTCCTAATAAGAACAAGCTGAAGAAATGTATGGCGTGATCCTATGAACATGACATCAGTGCGCCAGCATGATCCTGGTGTGTGCCCCAGTTTCCTCACACTGGGATTTCAGGCACCAGTGGGCAATAAACTGGGTTAGCACGAGGTCTCCGACTATAGTAGGAGACCTGGCAACCCTTATTGAGGTCACTGGGCTTAGAAGGATATAACTCTGCTCAGGGTTGATCTGTTGGACACTCTCATGCTGTTAATGATATCATTTGGAATGTGATAGGTCAGTGGTTTCTATTGAACTGAAATGGGTTTAAATTAAAATTCAGTTCTGTACGTCTAGTGCATGATCTCCAAATTATTTCATTTCCCCCCCCAAAAAAATCCAACTGTGTTGTACAGGGTTCCATCGCTAAACCCCCTCATGAACTATAGTACCAAAGGCTGTGGAATAATCTAATGAATTCCACTGAATATTGTTTCTAAGCTGCCATACAGAAATCAAAACCACAAACTGGCATGGTCCAGATTAGGGATGAACATGAACCAAACCACAAAGCAAAATTCATCATGAATTCTGCCCTGTTCATGGTTCACAAACAGAAGTTCGTGACAGGTCTACCATAATGAACTTCCATGAACTTTAAAAGTGGTTTGTGGATAGAGCAGAAAGCAGAAGGGTAAAGAAACTCTGAGTCCCTTTAAACCTCTGCTTTCTATTCCCCACAAAAGCCACAAAAACAGCTGAGTGGCAGAAAGGCGCTCACCGCTGCTCAGCTGTTTCAGGTTGTCTTGTGCTCAGCTGTTTTGGGATTTCTTGTACAGTCTCATTAAACTTTAAAGGGACTGCAGAAGACAGCCTCCTGCTGCACAACTGGTTTTGGGGCTGTCTTCTGCAATCCCTTTAAAGTTTAAAGAGATTGTACAAGAAAGTCCAAAACAACTGAGCAATCAGGAGTAAGTTGTTCCCCATCGCTCACCTGTTTTTCAGTTTTTTTGCAAACCCCATTTGAAGGGACTGGGATCCCTTCCAGCTCACAAACAAACCTCCTGGTTCAATTCAGTTTGTGGTTCAACCACAAACATTTTTCTGGTCCATACCTATCTCTAGTCCAGATTCATTCCAGTTAAATCTAGGCACAGACCAAAGCTGCAAAGTGATCATGTCCTCTATAATCTTTTTCTTGTGAGACACAATAAGAATACCTGCTTTTCAGAAAAATCAATGATTTCTCTGAAAGCTGAAAAAGAAGGCAGTACCTATTAATTGATGAGAAACTCATGGTGAGGATACAAAGGCTTTCTACAGCTGTGCACAGCCCTCCTTCAGAAAGAATTTATATGTGTTAGAAACTTGGCAGATTACTTTTACAGCCTGTAAAACATTTTAAGGGGAAAGTGCTATGCAGTCCAATCCACAAAGTACTACTTTAAGTATTGGCAGTACAAAAATGAATATGGCTTGCTTCAATGGAGCAATTTGGGGAGCTTGGCCATTCTCATGTTACCCTTATGATTCTGGAATATGACTACTGTAGTATTTAAATCAAGAATTGACACAGAAATTATCTGTCAGTTTCAATGTTGTAGCGCTGGCATATTATGTCTGGTACTATTAGAGTAACGATTTCTCACTGAAATTATGTTCTTATTCATTCAGTATTTTATTCTGTCTGTAGATCATTTCTGAAACAATCCTGGACTGTATCTATTGTTCACTCATGGTCAAGAGTGATGTCACTTTGGATGAATACTGGAATTGTGAAGTTAGAATCTGCGAACCTTTGCCTTTGAGGCTTCTACCAGGATAATATTTATTTAAATAGCAGAAGGTAAAGTGAAAATAAGTCATCATTGTTACTATATGTCCATTGCAAGCCCACACATTTGCTGTGCTCATAGCTCTTTGGAGAGGGTTCCTTTTTTTATATACATACTTTCCTTTTGGTGAGGGAATGCAGTATACTGAATAGCTACACTAATGCCAGATCAACAATGCATCATTGTCTAGAGCTTAGTGCTGAGCTGCCTATCTGTTAGGGAGAAATGAGCAAATAAATGTTTTTAATACAGGCTATTGCTCTGTAAAACAATAGCTCAGTGGAGTACAAGGAGCTGGGGGATAAGAGAAACAGAACATTTAAACAGCAGGCAATGCTAGTTTTATATGCGATACCAGAATTTCCAATGAAAGTCATTTCACACTGAAACCAAAATATCCTCCTAGCTTCATCTCTTAATAAAACGATCCTGTGGAGTTTTGAATTGATGAATGCATCACAAACAGCTACAAGAGGCATTGTTGATCTTGCATTACAAGATGAAGTGGAGGCCTCCCTATCTATTTGTCATGCTGTGTTATTCGCTCTCTGTAAGCTCCCTTCTTAATGATATTAAACTCAACAACTCCATTTGGTCTGCATATAACAATGTGCTTTCAAGGAAAATGGGATTTGTCTAATACTACAAAGATCTGCATGTGTAGGAAAGGCAGTCTATGAAGGCAAACGTTGTCATACTATCCTTCCCATATCCTGTCATTACCACTGATGATTTGTCCTTGCTTTCTGAGCATTCAGGCACTTCTGGCAAAGTGACGACAACCTTGGGTGCACTCGGTAGAGTCACTACAGATTACATTTTCCGGGCAAAAGTGATGTAGACAAAGGCCAATCCTCTTCCCCCATCTTTCAAATAATTACAGCATAGCCTCCATCCAGCTTTGTGCTATTTTTCTCTGCTAAGTACACATTCAGAGACGGGGAAGGAATCAAAGCCTTCACAACACTGTTATTGCTCAAATCATATGGATATTAAACATAGTAGTCCTAGGCTGTAATTTCAAGACAGATTCCCAGTTCTTCTTTTTTAAAAAAACAACACCACATTTTAACCAAGTTCAATGTGTACATTTTAAAAAATCCCAGCAAGAGCTGTGTTTTGTTCAGTGTTAGTGACTGACAACAGGCTGTGAGAAACCGCTCTCTCGTTGCCCTTTTCACGATTGTTGGGGGTTGGAGGAGGTGATTGTGGCATGTTTTCAGTGAATAGTTGTAGTGAACACAGGAAGAACCCTGCTGGATCAGACCAGTGGTCCATCCAGGCCAGCATCCCGTTTCACACCAGTTGTACTGGAGGGCCAATGAACGGAGCATAAACGTCAAGCCCTTCTCCTGATGTCACCCCCTAGTACTAGTGTTTAGTGGTTTACTGCCTCTAAATGTGAAGCTTCCTTTAACTAGCCATTGATAGTAGCCATTGATGAACCTATCTTCCATGAATTTAATCCCCTTTTAATGTAATCTTATCAGATATCAGACGCTAAGAAGGATTAGTTTTTGGAAGGGAGACTGTGGTAGAATGTGCCTGCTCTGGCCTGCAGGCCCCATTTCCACCCTGCCCTCCTGGGTTTTTCTCAACACCTGGAGAGCCTTTTCACTCTCTCCAGTAATGCGCTGCCACCACCTGACCATTGTATGGAATTGTTCACTTGCAGGGTCAGGACTCCCAGCTTCCCTTTCAAGTTCTGAGGCCTTGCCTCTGTGTCTCCCGCTGCCCAGCACCTGGTCACCACAGGGACAATTTACTGCCTTGAGTACCCCTGGAGGAATGACCACTTGCCAGCTGCCTGCCTTTCCCTGACACTCCTTTTAAAATAGTGTGTACGAGATGGTGGAGCTCTATGTGGTACAGAGAACCATGGCAAGCACCCAAAGTTGTAAAGTATTTACTAAAAAGAAAATGTTTACAAGCATGCTTTTAGCACAGCACCAAATTGAGCAAGGGATACAAAAGAAATAAGTAAAATGCAAATCCTCTGTCCATCTCTCTATACATGCCCTATCAGATGTTAACATAGGACAGGCTCTTCAGCCTAGGAGTTCTAGATCTCTGCAAAGTTACCATTACCTTAAAGCTCCTTTCAGATGTCCAGGCCAACCATTGGTCAATGGCTGCCTCCTCAGTTGAGACTCCTGTCTCCTCTCATGGCCTCAGCATCCAAGGAGAAGAGCTCTCCTTCCTGTTGCAAGGAGGTTTTATCTTATATGTTTCTCCACCCACTGACCAGATCACACCAGGTCAAAGAAGTATTTCCTGGAGATCTCCAGGAATCTCCTTCCTCAAGACTATCCCTCCAAAACTCTGTTCCCTACTTGAAGGAAGGAGAAGAGTTTCCCTCACTCTCCTGCTAGATCTATTAGCATTTGAATGAAGTTGAGCTTAGGTATGTCTGGAAAGCAATCGCACAGACCCCATGCCTGTTCTCTGCCCAGAGGGGGGAGGACCCTTTTGAAATGCACAGTGGGGGCTTTGCTCATCTCAAACCTCTCAGGAGAAAAACTGCATTTCTTTACAGAGACCACCAAGGAAGACTCTGCAGAGGAAGAAGAAGAGAAGAGATTGGATTTATACCCTGCCCTTCACTTGGAGTTTCAGAGCAGCTTACAAACTCCTTTCCCTTCCCGTCCCCACAACAGACACCCTGTAAGGTAGGTGAGGCTGATAGAGCTCTTTCAAGAACTGCTGTTTCAAGGACAGCTTGAAATGGCAAACTACCTCTGCTTCTTACTTTCATTGAAAGCTTCTTGCTGGGGTTGCCATTAGTTGGCTGCAACTTGATTGCACTTTATGCACACATATTTGTGGCCATCACTACACCTTCTGGTAGAGAATGTCACATGTAATTACTCATAAAGAAGTATTTCCTCTTGTCCTTACTGACCATCAACTCCATTGGGTGTTCCCAAGTTCTAGTGTTATTGTAGAGATGGAAAAAGTTATATCTATCCACTTTCTTCAATCCATGCATTATTTTGTATATTATCTCCCATCTTACTCATTTTTCCTATTTAGCCTCTTCTCATAGGATAAGGAGAGGAACCCCTTAATCATCTTTGTTGCCCTGTTCTGAACTTTTTTCAGTAGACTGGCAGACTAGGATCTGGGAGATTCAGGTTCAAATCCCTACTCTGCCAAGAAGCTTGCTGAGTGACCTTGGGTCAGTCTGTCTGCCTGCCCGCCCCCCCTCTCTCTCCTGGCCACTAATGTGTGTGTGTTTGGTATAGTGGTTAAGTGCATGGACTCTAATCTGGGAGAATTGGGTTTGATTCCCCACTCCTCCACTTGCAGCTGCTGGATGACCTTGGGCAAGCCATAGTTCTGACAGAGCTGTTCTCTCAAGGGCAGTTCTGGAAAGAGCTCTCTCACCCCATGTACCTCACAGGGTGTCTGTTGTGGGGAGGGGAAGGGAAAGGAGTTTGTAAGCCACTCTGAGACTCCGAGTGAAGGGCAGGGTATAAATCCAATCTCCTCCTCCTCCTCCTCCTCTTCTTCTCTTCCACCTCACAGGATTTTTGTGAGGATAAAATAGAGGAGGGAAGAACCATGTATGCCACCCTGATCTCTTTGGTGGAAGGACAGGCTAAATATGTAATATATAGATACTGTGGTTTGCTAACAATTTCAGTGTCCTGGAGAGCAGGCCTAAAACCACTATGTGAACCAAGGATGTAGAAGCATCTATGCTGGCAGAGATCAGATCTATACCTGCCAGCCTCTGAAAATGGATTTTGTATAGTTGGCTGGATCAGGCATAACACATCATTGCAGAGATTTCATAAGGGGGATAAAGGCAGAGGCCCTGGCTCTGCTTCCTCAAGCAACAGACACCCTCCCTGCCCTGTAAACCTTGTGGGGGATTTAAGAGGAAAGTGCTTTAAAGTTTCTGATAGCAAAGGACACTCATGAGAATGATTAGTGGAGATTTAGGGACTGGATCACCCCTCTACATGCAAGGACCATTGATTTGTGATGTCAAATCTTCTGCATTTAAAAGCAGTTGTTGAAGTCCATAAGCATCAGTCTTCCCAAATTGCTATACACATGCAGGTCCTATAACTAACAAAAGTGACCTCTTGCTACTACAGAGAAAACATTTAAATACTAAGATCTTTAACTTTATGTATACCAAGATTGAAACTTAGACCAACACTCAAAAGAATGAGGAGGAATAAGCTTTTCAAAATAAAAGGGGGGTGTATTTAACAGAAGAGAAAATGAGGTTTAAAGGTTTGCAGAGTAAAATGGCAATTTACAGAATGGAAAAACAAAAGCATCAGTAAAATATTTGGAGCCTTTCCCTAACAAGCTACCTGCCTATAGGGGAAAACTAAAAAAAGTGGAGGAAATAAAAACATACAAGCCTATTCCTTGGCAGTAATGAAGCAGCTCCTGGAGAGTGAAATTTACTAGGCAAGAGAAAGCACAGCAAAGCAGGTGGAGAAGTGGAGAGGTCAACCAAAAAGCTGGAGTAACTGATCCCAAACCAGCTACAAAATATTGAGTCTGAGGGGTAAGTTTTCATACCCTTTTGCCAACAATGAGGAGGGGAAGGGGTGTTAACATAAGAACACAAGAGAAACCATGTTGAATCAGGCCAGTGGCCCATCCAGTCCAACACTCTATGTTACACTGTGGCCAAAACCAAAGTGCCATCTGGAGGTCTACCAGTGGGGCCAGAAACCCAGAAGCCCTCCCACTGTTGCCACCCCAAGCACCAAGAATGCAGAACATCATTGCCCCAGACATAGTGTCCCAGACATAGTGCTAATACCCACTGATGGACCTCTGTTCCATATGTTTATCCAATCCCCTCTTGAAGCTGTCTGTACTTGTAGCCTGCACCACTTCTTGCAGCAATGAATTCCACACATTAATTACTCTTTAGGTGAAGAAGTACTTCATTTTATCTGTTCTAAGCTTAATGCTCATTACTGTGTTGGCAGTGGGATGTGAAAATCATAAAAAAATTCAGTCTGTCTCGGGGTGGACTGTCTGAAAATAAATTCTTCCAGAGATGGGCGGTCTGCAAAGAAATTATTTGTTTGCATTGTGGAGGGGAGTCCCCTCATATTGCATTAAAAGTATCAAAAATGTTCCCTTGGGGAGACTGGAAGTTAGCTATGTAAATACTGATGGCTGGGTACTTGACATGACTAAAAGCAGAAACCTTTCCTGTCCAATATTTAAGATGGGGTGGAGGATTGCCAGAATTAGCCCATTGCTTATTGTCTTGGAGATCTGGGTCATTCATTAAGACCAAATTATCAGGGAGGAGGCTCCTAGGTCCTTGGGGAAAATGGTCCTCTGGTCAACTCCCACTGGATGCGGGCGTTTTGCATAATTGATGGAGGAGCTGCCTTTATAGTCCTTTCATGTCCTCCCTGTAACTAATTGTCATTTTTGTATCCGTTTGATACAGTCTTCATCTTTCATTCCTGTACAAAGAAGGGCATGTGTTCAAAATGGGAGTCCCTGTGAGGAGGGCCATCACTGTTTGGCTCTAAAGCAGGGAATCTATTTTTAAACAAACATTGTGTGCAAGTGAGTGGATCTGATTCTTCCATAAGTCTTGCTTTGCTGTTCAGAACCTGGTGTGTGCCCCACCCCCCCCCCCCCCCCCCCCCTGATTACAGGAGTTTGGCTGGGTTAGGAGAAAAACACGGAAAGAGATAAAGTGCACAGTAGAAAAACACAGGAGAGGATGTACTATAGGTACCTTCATCTACATGTTGCATTTTGTAAAAAATAAAATAACGAGATCCTGACACACATGCATCTCACGTGAGGATCTGGGGAAATGGGAAGAATTCACTCACTTGTCAGTACATGTGTTTAAAATGACTTAAGAACTGAATCTGGTTTTTTTGGGGGGAGGTGTACCTCTCTAGCGGAGAAATGAGAGAAAGTACAATCACTGCAGTGATGAAGTGTCAATTTTTTTGTGTGGCAGTGGGGCAAGTGTACTATATTAATGAAATAGAATCTTGTGTTTGTGCCATTTTGTGTAATCCTCATCTAATTCCCCCCCTCCAATTCCAGATTGTTTGCTACATCCATCTATTGCACAATTTCTCTAGAAGAATGATTTAGCTCCCAGTGATGGGAATGAAAGCCAAAGAATTGATTTTTAAGAGAATTAGAGCGGGGCTTTAAATGTCTTTGGGGCTTAGACAGCTTGTTTGATATTTGTTTAGCACTGAGATCAATACCTCCTGGTATTAACACCATTGAAATAAATTCTAACAAAAATTAGGAGCAATAAACATAATTATATTGGTTATATGCACGAGTGCAATACCAATAGTATTTGAAGTAATTGCTCTTTGTTTCTAATTCTACAACAAATGGGGTGGACACTGCAGAATTTTGTTTAAAATATTACCTTATTGGTTCAAGTGGAATATTTGCCCCAGAAAGTGCTTGAAGTTAACCTAACTCAAATTGATATACTGAGGCAGTATCAACACTGTATTCAAACATCACTATCAAAATAAACCCCAAATGGATTATGTTTTGCAACAATCAGAGAGCAGGAAGAAGGAAAAATCCCTTTTGGTAAAGAAGATTTGCATCTGATTTTTGTCTGTGGGTTCCAATCTGCCTCATCTTCCCAGAGACTGTAGCTCCCCCTTTTTTGGTTTCCATTTGCAGCTCACTGGAATGAGAATTTTAAAAAAATTATTTAGGTATCTATGGCTCTGGTCACACGGGCAAGAAACTGCGGGGGGGAAGCATGGCTGTTTGCCCTGGGGCAAACTAACGCGCGGTTAAGCAATCAGACCTCCTGTGGAGGTCCTGTGGAGGTTCCGTGGGTAGGGAGAGGTGCCGATCACAGGACACGCCTGCTCGCAATGAAGGAGCGTGCGGTGCGGCAAACAGGTTTTCTTTTTTTGTGTACACGACAAATGTGCATGCTCCGTTGGGTGCGTGTGCGCATCCACGGAGACTTGGGAAGAAAAAAAATTTTTTTTTGCAAGGGGACATGGGTGGGCGCCAGATGCCACCGGAAACACGATCAGACGCCCGTTTCCGGAAACTAGTACCTCCGAGGTACTAGTTTTTTGCTGTGCATTTTCGGCGGGAAGCCTCGGTTGTGCCACGGAAGCGCTACGCTTCCCAGATGTGCCGGTGAGATCGTGCCCAGAAAATCCACCTGTCTTCTGTCTCTCTTGCGTGTGACCGCAGCCTATATTCTGCTTGTCTTCCCAATAAGACCCAGAGTGGCTTACACATCATCATTCGCACACTTCCATTTCAGACCTGGGTCTCTCAGATGATCCTAGTTCAACATTCTAACCTCTACACCACACTGGCCCTGGAACAACCAGATAAGAGAAAGTAAGACACTGGAAGAAGAAGATTCAATGCTGCATCTGCCCAATGTAGGAAGGTGCTTTATATCAAGTCAGATCATTGGTCCATCTAGCACTTATCAGTCTCCTTTCAGTCTAGTTTCTTTACTCAGGTAAAAAAAATGGTCTTTCCCAATACCTGTTTTCTGAGATCCATGTTTAACAAAATATCAGGGACTGTACCTGGGACTTTCTACTTGCATAGCATAGACTCTGAGATGAGGAGAGAGAGAGAGAGAGAGAGAGACTGAGACTAAAGCTTTGAAAACATTTTCCCCTTTCATGCTTTAGTGACCGGGCAGGGTGGGGGACCATTTTGGCAGTCTCTGGAAGCCTAACATTAAAATGGAGGTTGAGCCACATGGACCTTCTGCAAACCGCCAAACTTAAGACTGGGTTGGGATCTATCCATTTGGAGGAAGCGTGCAATCTGCACAGGACAGGCTTAAAAAAACTGCCAAGATCACAACCAGTGTGCAGGATCAAATTAGAGAATCACAAAAAGAAAATTTGCAAGGAAGGGCAATAAATTAGTGTGACTATGCAGCTGCGCTATGGCATCAATGAAAATATCCCTCCATTTTTTCTATTTAGTGGCACAAGACTAAAAAACTCTCTAGAGCTTCTGCCAGAGGACTCCTCCCCCATACTCCTCCCCCTATGCAAAGCGTGGTGGAGTTATAGCCAATTTTTCACAGACAGACATGCAAACACACATTGCCAATTATCACAGCTTGTAATGCCAGTGGGTTCTACCATGAATTCTGTACACTCAACTTGTTTCCCCATATTATGAGATCATGTTACTCTTACCCCCTTTTCACAGTGGCCAATAACACATCAGAAAATCCCCTTGTGCTCAACAATATGGAAAATGGGGCTTCACAGCTGCTCTTGTCAGTTTCAGGAAAAGTCTGGTCAGTTTCAACAGTGGGTTTTCACCCTTCCCTGCCTATCTTTCTGTGCCCTTTCATTCAATGAACTAATGCTAAAATGCATGTGCAAAACTTCAGCCACAAGGATTTAAATGGAAAGTGCTTGCTGAATGCTACTGTGCAGCTGCAATAGGACAGCTGCTTAATTAAAAAACACAAAAACACCTTTGGATGTCACCCCCCACATCACGTGATGTTCCACCCCGATTTAGAATGTTCCTCGCCTTTGTTTCCTTGATAAAGTGGTGCTCAGCACATATTTAACTTTCTTATTTCAGTCACAGAGCCATTATTTTTACTGGTTGGCGGGAAGATGTCTTTCAGATAGTGACTTTTTACAGTATTGCCCCAGATAAATTATTGGCAAAATTATAGGCATCCTCACTAGGCCCTACAACATACCCGAAAGATGGTCATCCAGCCTCCACTTGAAAACGTCCAGCGAAGGAGCATCCACCACCTCCCAAGGCAGTCTGTTCCATTGCTCAACCACTCTTACAGTTATGAAGTTTCTCCTGATATTTAGCCAGTATCGACTCGTAATTTCCACCCATTAGATCTAATCTTGCAATCCAGAGCAAGAGAGAATAGATTCGCTCCATCTTCTACATGACAGCCCTTCAAATATTTGAAGACTGCTATCATGTCCCCTCTAAGCCTTCTCTTTCCCAGGCTAAACATACTCAACTCTTTCAGCCTTTCCTCATAAGACTTGGATTCCAATCCTCTCACCATCCTGGTTGCCCTCTTCTGGACATGCTCAAGCTTATCACCTTCCTTTCTAAAATGTGGTGCCCAAAACTGTACACAGTACTCCAGGTGAGGCCTGACCATAGCAGAATAGAGCGGAACTACCATCTCCCGTGATCTGGACCCAATGCTTCTGTTAATGCATCCTAAGATTGCATCTTCCTCAAAGGGTGGTTGTTGTACAGAAAAACTGAAGGAGGAAAGAATTATGCTGTAGGCCACTTCAGATCCTACTGGAAAGGAAAACAGGATATAGGCATCTACATAATAAAATTCTTTAATTGTAGGGATTGCCTTCCAAGGAGAAAATGTAGGTTCAAAATTGGTATGGACTCCTGTGTATTTTGCTATAGAATCTAGGCACCACTTTTTATGTAGAGAATGCTAGTTAGCTCTAGGCATAAAATTTCAGGGCTCTAAAATGCCATAAGTCTGAACCTCACATTCCAGACTCCTGGTCATCCTATAAAATTATAGGGCCTGCATTGCAACTAGTAGTCTCATATCTTCTCACTCCTGTCAACAAGATCTTTAATTCTTTTTCCCAAAGAATGTTTTGCTCACCTCTTCCTAAATGGTTCACTGATTGGTCTAAGAAATCTGTCACATTTTAGTTTAACTCCAGAGCGAGGAGCTATCCCTTAATTTATTTTAATGGGTAGATTAAATTACTATGCTCAAACACATGTAATAGTGATGCAGCAGGAAAAGATTTACAATCATTACGAAGGAAACACATTAATTTCAAAAGTAGAGAAAAGGGAAACTATAGCACAGTTCATCAGAGGAGGCAGATCTTAACAAAATTAAGGTAATGATGTTTATTTTAGAGTGTGAGCCAAAATCTCTGGTGATTAAAATTGTTATTGTTCATGTCACTCTAAATTAAGCCACTTTTGTGGCTGTGTTTCTCACACTTTCAATTGTATACTAAGATGCCAATATGAGAGCACAGGAGTTGCTATTAGGGCATGCCATAAATCACCATGAAAGCTTGTTCCAGCTACCAAGATTAGCAAAGGAATCTGTAAATCAGTCTCTCCATTTTATCCACCAGCCTGGTGGGAGGGATACTGTCTGGAAATCTGGAGGAAGGGGAGGTTAATGGCTTGAGATTGATTTGCTTGAGAGTTTCCATCATCAAGAAATCCCACAAATGCCTTTGCCCTACAGGAACTACAAATCTTATTGATATTCCATGCATATGCATGCCTCCAACTGTTTGAAGCATCATTGGCTATTACCACCATCCCCAATACACTCCCCCATCTTTCACCTATTCAGCCCCCATTATTAACTAACAAACAGGTTGTGTGCATTCCATGTTATTTAGAGAAAAAGGCTGCCTAGCAACCAACTGGGGCTCACATCAGACCAAGTTGCTCTTAGATACTGCTGCCTTTGGCTGGCTGTAGGATACTTGGAAAACCACTTACCTTGCACCAAAAATATTCACTTGAGGTAATATTATTGGCTTCACTGCCCAGAAAGAACCTTATAGCAATCAAAGAACAGGGAGAAGGAAGCAGAGAAACAAATATTCTTATGTGGCAGGCTTCTGGGCAAGGAACAATGAGTACCTTGGATACAAATGGCTGAGAATGAATGTGAATAAAAAACAACCAGTAGGGGGCAAGGGACACAGACTCTAAGGGGCAAACTAGACATGATGGTATCCACGGGTCTGATCAGCGGACACCAATGCCATTTTACAGATTAACTCAGCTATTTAAAAATGCTGTGATGGCCCAATGGGCTGAAACAAGGCAATCTAGTTCCCTCCTACATTACTTTTTGGGTATCAAAGCAGCCCTCGACAGCTGTTTCAGCACTTGAAAGGCAAGGGGGGACAAGATCACGGTGGTTATTGTGTCATTTTTGACACTATGTTGTAAGAAAGCCAATTTTTAAGAGAGTCTATATTATAAGACAGTCTGTATTGTAAGAGAGCCAGTTTTGTGTAGTGATTCCTCCACATGCAGCCTGCTGGGTGACCTTGGGTCAGTCACAGTCTCTCAGAGCTGTTCTCTCAAAAGCAGTTCTCTCAGAGCTCTCTCAGACTCACCTACCTCCCAGGGTGTCTGTTGTGGGGAGCGGATAGGAAGGAGATTGTAAACTGCTCTGAGACTTTGAGTGAAGGGTATGGTATAAATCCAACTCTTCTTCTTCTTAAATTGTTGAGTTCAGCACTAAAATGGCATTGGTACTGTAACATCTAGTTTGGTCCTCAGAATGTGGCCAAACTGGGGAAAAACCCAAGTCTACGTATTCTGTAGGAACACTTCTGCATTTAATCAACATTTCCTACAAATGCTGATCATTTGGTGGACCTCCCATTAGTAAATTTAATACCTGTGATAGCTCTTCTCAAATGCCAGCCCTGTCTAAAACTATATTCTCATCATGCTCTACTGCTGATGTGAAAAGTTATGCTTTAGTTTAGTAGATCAGTTTGCCTATAGAATTGCAGACCAAGTTAGTGCACAAAGTAAAATAAAATGTAGAACAGTGACTAATATAGTCCAGACTACCACCAACTCCTTTACACCAGTAGAAAAGAGCAAGAGTCCAGTAGCACCATAAAGACTAATAAAACTTGTGGCAGGGTATGAGCTTCTGTGAGTCACTGCTCACCTCTTCAGATACCTGAAGAAGTGAGCAGTGACTCATGAAAGTCATACACTGCCACAATTTTTTTTAGTCTTTCAGGTGCTACTGGACTCTTGCTCTTTTCTACTGTTACGGGAGCTCCCGGTTGCCGCCGAAGGCAATGGCCGCCGGGGGCTGGTTTGCCGCCATGGAGGAGGGCGGGGCGGCAACGGTGCCTCAATGCAGCGCACTGGGGTGTGGGCGGGGAGGAGCCAGCCTAGTTAGGCTCCGCTCCCTGCCCAGGCAGTTGCTACCTCGTGCTCTCCCGCCCGCCCGCCCTGTTTCTAGTGTAGGCTGAGGCTGGTCACCCAAAGGGGGCCAGGTAGGAATTTTTTCACCATTACCCAGAATTGGCAATGGGGTGGTGGTGTTTTTCGCCTACCTTACACTGGGGCAGTGGAACAACGGGTTAGGGCATGGATGTTAAATAGGTTGGTCACTTTGGCAGAAGAGTGCAGGGATAAGGTAGCGGAAAACGGTGAGCACCTTAAGCCGTCCCTTGTTTTGGGAACCAGGGGGTCTTCAGGAACGGCCTGCGGGCTATTAAGGCCCTGGGCTGCGAATGATGATTCCCTCTTGGAACCTCTTGGGTAAGCTCCTCTCTGCAAGCTGCATGGTTTCACGGGTTGATTTATAAATTGTATATAGTTAATAAAGTGGCCCTTGTTTGATCCAAACTGTTGTCCGTCCAAACTGTTGTCCGTCTCGTTACTCCGACTGCGGGGTCAAAGACAGACTGACATGGCTACCTATCTTGATCTATCTCCTTTACACCTTCCACGTAGTTACTCATGGTTAAAAATGTTCTGTAGTCATTTAAAAACAAGTAAAGCCAGAACAATTTAGTTGCAATTGATCCATCAACCTGGAACTGAGTTGCAGCCTTGAATTATGTCCCTCACAGCTACAGTTTGAATCCACCTGTATCCTTCAACAGAGATCTGCAGAAAATGCTATCTGAGAGTGGAGAGGGGAGAAATTACAAAAGGTCATGAAAAATGTTCCTTCCTGCCTCTCAGATGGGGGAGGTGTTTTGCCCCCGTATTCGGAATAAAGAGACAGACACAACAGATTGGATGAACTAACAGGGCCACTTTATTTAACTTATTAACCAAACTTAACGGCAAGGGCAACATGTCTAGCAGCACAGTCCAGGCCAGTGATCAACTTCGATCACTCCTTGGCCATATTCCATAGAGCCACCAATGCCCCAGATTGAGCCCCAGCCATGGGGCTCACCTCCATCTGGCACACAAAGGGCAATGCCAAGGATCTACCCCTGCCAAACCATATAGCTTAAATGGGGGCCCAATTCGCGCAAACCCAAGGCCGTCTGCCTTCCTAACCCCGCGTAGCTGAACCGAAAGGCTAATCTGGCCAGACGCCTAGCCCCAACGGAACTGTCAACTGTTGCTCCCTTAGCTGCATGACAATCACCAGCTCCCACTCCACCAACTAAAGTGACCAGCCTAATAAGGCACCAACCCCATGCCAATTCCACAACCCACTGACTAATTGTACAAGGTAGGCGAAAAAACATCCCCGGCCCAGCCAATTGGCTGAGGATGAAAAAATTCATACCCAGCCCCCTACAAACGGGCAACCAGCAAGCCTGTACAGCAAGCAGGGTGGGAGGGTGGGCCAAAAGAAAGGCAACAACTGAAGAGAGGTGGGAACGGAGCTGTCCATTAGCACACCAGCTCCGCCCTCCCAGAGTCCTGGATGCTGTTAATCAGCACCCCCGCCTGTCTCCTCCTTCAAAGGAGGCAAAGGCAGCCTCCAGAAGTGGGCTGCTGGCCTCTGCCAGGTGGGGCCTTATTCCCATAGCTCCTAGGAGGGACTTGTCGCAAGGTGTCCTGCCCAGTGAGGGCAGAGGGATGCCCAAGCACATTTAAGCCGCATGAGTCCACAGCGCTTCCCAGCAGATGCTGCTCACTCACTCATTCCCCCTTGATTAGGCAGTGTGGGCACATTGGTTACTTTGGAGCTGAGTGAAAATGTTTCCCCTCCAAGTGAGATGCTCTGCACTCAGCCTTGTCCTCTGCCTGGGACCACAGTATGTCTTGTACAGGCAATCGAGATAAGCACTGGGAATCATTCTGATGACCATCTCAACTGTTAGCTGGCAGAACTCAGAATCAGGGGAGGCTGACAGCAGTGCTAAATGGTTGCCTTAATCCCTATATTGTAAGAGTAGAGACGGGGCAGGGCTTGTTCTGTAGGACCCACATGCCACATAACATCCTTCCTCAGATCTCTGGGGACTTGTGGAACACTGAATGTGGCTGCCTTCCAGGATGCCTCTCCAATCCCACCTTTCATCAGACATAGGCCGAGTTCAGACTGGCAGTTTGGCCCGGCAGGCAAACGTTTCAGTAGCGGTTCGGTAGCGGATTAAAGGGGCGGGTT
>NW_015159719.1:1148090-1158387 GCF_001447785.1 Gekko japonicus
CAAGCCATCCTGTGCTGCTTCCCTCCCGAGTTTAAAAGATACCAGGTGAAAGTGGTAGCAAACTGTGTGTAGAGCAGGTTGATTCCAGTTCCCTGAGTATGAACGCAAGTGCTGCTAAGGTGGGAACAACCCGCAGTAATTGATAATAGGCACCAGCTGTTTCCCCTGGCAGGCGCCGACGGGACATGCACGATCGTGCCCCATTTGCCACTGCGCCCATGCAGCCCATGTGCCCATGCAGCCCAGCATGGACAGAGCCGCCAACAGCCCGCCAGGGTGCCCCAACAGTGTGAACGCTCCCTTGCGCTTCCTCCATGGTATCCTCCCACTTCATTCACTGCGGTGTGAATGGGAATACCGCAACCAAGCTGTTCCAGGTCTGTTCCAGTTTTTCTTTGCCATAACCCCCTAGTGCTTCAAATTGCCAGTCTGAACGTGGCCATAGTGTGGGTCAATGGGAAGAACAATGTGGAGACTGCATTTGGGTCTGATTGGTCAGACAGCAATATTCTGCTTAATTTAGAATGGCTACCTCTTGTTTGATTTTAATCTTTGCTTGCCCAAAGCTAGAAGGGCACAGCTTGTAGCCCCATACATTTGTATGTTTGATTAAGCTATGTTGCAGTAAAGCCATGGCCTTGTTCAGCATTGCCTCTCATGCTGATTAGACCTTCTGGAGTCCTTACTGCTATTTGTTATGTCTAGTGACCCTGGGTGCAGCATCGCCTAACTTGAGCTTCCAGTTCTGTGGGAAGCAGAACATACATTTTTTATGATTCCTTGGAGTTTTCTGACATTGTTTTCTGGGTGTCTCAAAATCTTTAAAAAATATCTTTAAATGTCAGTATTGACAACTTACACACATACACATATACCACAAATAGCATTAAAACAAAAACACTATCAAGCATCATATATTCCAGAAAAATAAAATAAAATATTCCAGAATATGTTATTAATTTTTATAACTTCTTTGTATTCAGACAATGAGGGTTTCTCAAAAGCTTTTCTTAGCCCAGGAATCGGCTTTGTGTTCCCCATAAGAATAAAATCATATTTTCCTCACATTGAGGCAGTGATAGAATTCACTATCCTAGGTGAAGGAAGGTATTCAGATTTGGATTTCAGTTACCATCAATATTCTATAAGGTGCAGTGTGCAGCTGTTTCTTTCAACTCTAATTTATTTTTTGTTTTAGTGGAGAAAGGAGATGCCAGAGTTTGTAACCCCAAAATGCCACCTTTGATTACTCACTGGCAAACTACTTTATATCACCAATATCCTGTTTCCTAGCCACACATTTTAAATACATTTTGAAAATATAAAGCTTTTCCATCTTTTGTACTCTCTGTTCTTTTTTTATTCTTTGAACTCACGGCAGCTTTGGGCAAGGCATGGAAATCTCCAGATTAATACAACTGAGGAATTAAAACATCAGTTGTGAATTGAAAGCGCAGCACCTACCAAACCATCCATTTGTGTCTCGGCATTTGATCTAGTTGTGCTGCCTGAAGATTATTCATGATATTTGTTAGTGTTTTATTCATGCTGACTGACAGCCATGACTTTTGCACATGAAGTGGTGCTTGGTGGTTCAGAGATAAGAGAACAATTACTTTGACATTCTCGTTAATTAGTTTAATTCTAAAATGTTGCTTTGTTTAAAGAAACTCTTGTGTATGGTAATTTTCTGTGTTCTACTGTGTGTCGAATTTAAGCGCCTTATTTTTCCCCCTCAAATGAATGTTTGCAAAAGCATTTTTTTCAAGAAATGAAACCCTTTATTTAATGCCCTTAGATCTATTTGACTACTGGGGGCTGTTCATTGTGATAGTTATACTTCAGAAGATTTTTTCATGACACATGACCCCCCCAAAAAAGAAAGAAAAAAGAAAAGAAAAGGATATCATTTGCTGCCATGAATGTCTGGCAGTCTCTTTCAACTTTTTTTAAAGGATGGCTTACAGGAGATTCTTGAAATTGGTGTAGGCTAAAAATGAAAGAGATGCTGAGGGCAAGAAGAGTCTTGAAGCAAAGGATGTGTTTTGCACAACCTCCACATATAGCAGTTGCATTATTCCCACAATATATTCCTCAGTAGACTCTACATTTGAAATATGAAATGTGAAAAGCAAAAGATTTATACAAAAAAAATATTATTCGTTGCTTATATTAGAAGCATGTTAAAAGAAGTTTGAATTCTTCCATAGGGAGTTTGAATTCTTCCATGGAAGCTAAGAATATGCCATCGGGGATATTGTCTAATAAATTACCAAAAGTTTTGGAAGAGGTATTTGAATATATGGTGACAGCGACTAGAATCATCTATGCAGCAAAATAGAAATCAGAAATCTCATCAAGCTTAGAAGAAGGGGAGGAAACTTGTTCATTATACAATAATGGTGAAATTAACAACTTATTTGAGAAAATGATTTTGAAATTTGAGGGGAGATGGAATGTCTATTATGTAAGCAGGAGACAAACTTAGAATGAGTTTTCAAAAATAACTTTTTTAAAAAAAGTTTGAATTCTAAAGCCTTATTCAGGCAGACCTGTTAACATTCTTCTCATTACTGTATTTATGAAGTTAATGACACATTGGCACTTTCCAGCTCTCCCATTGGATGTGCTGTGCACTCCATCAGCCATTGGCCTGTCAACCACCACTTAAGAATACTTGCATGCCATTGGCTGGGTGCTGGGTTTGCTCCTCTCTCCCACCCACTGTCAGTTTGGCCACTCTTCCCTGTCAGAATAATGCTTCTCCTTCTTGGCTCCTCTGCAGCTGGCTGACTGGCTACTGAGGTGGGCCACTGGGTATCACCCACCCAGAGCCTCTTTCTAGAGCTCGTTGTATTTATTTCCACAACTGGCCTTATTTCTAGTTCAAATAATACCAGGGAGCATACTTAAAATTCCAGAATATGTAAGCCATATTATTTTTCAAGGAGGTTCAGCTTTTCACATCCCATCCAATGGAACTGTTCTAGGTGCTGAGCGAATGTTCCCTATTTAGTGATTAACAGTGCTGTAAAGTTGCAGCCAACTTATGGTGACCCCCATAGGGCAGTGATGGCAAACCTTTTAGAGACTGAGTGCCCAAACTGCGACCCAAAACCCACTTATTTATCGCAAAGTGCCAACACGGCAATTTAACCTGAATACTGAGGTTTTACTTTAGAAAAAACAACTCATACATTAACTTAAGATGATCCAAACAAAGTAAGGAAAGCAATCCCAAATGCTTTCATTTCCTTAAAATTAAATTTATTTGGCAGAGAATTCCACACTTTAATGACGGTCTAGGCCTGGCTGGGGTGATGGCACACGTGCCCACAGAGAGGATGAGTGCCACCTCTGGCACCCGTGCCATAGGTTCGCCACTACTGCCATAGGGTTTTCAAAGCAAGAGCAGTTCAGAGGTGGTTTACCATTGCCTGCCTCTATGTAGTGACCCTGCACTTCCTTGATGGTCTCCCATCTAAATACTAACCAGGGCCAACCCTGCTTAGCTTCCAAGAACTGATAGGATTGGGCTAACCTGGACCATAGGTCAGGGTGTTCCCTATTTACAGTGCCTTAAACACTTAAACCATCATCCACCCTGAGCCTTAGGGGAGGGCGGGATATAAATCGAATTATAAATAAATAAACTTATAAACTCCATGAATTCAATGGACTTACAGTGGCGTATCTCTGCCTAGGATTGCACTGTTAATTTCTTTTGTATGTTGTTTATATGTTCAGTATATGTCACTTATACACCAATTTTATTGACACAAAAATAAATTTGGAAAAAATCCATTTGTTCTGCAGTGGAAAAGCCATGTGAGGCAGGGAAACTATAGTCTATATGCTGCCAATTATTTTGGTGTTTTCCTACATCCAAAGAGCCCACATTCTTTCTACCAGCATTATTATTTTAAAACATCCAAATTTGGCTGCTTTGACAAATTTTAGTTTTACCCTTGTTGTTTTTAGCATTGGGAACTTTCTCAACTGCCTGTGATGTCTCTGATGTGTAAATTACACTAAGTCCCTCAGAAAGGCAGATGTGATTCGAGGGGGTTCTCTCCTATCTATTTACAAGGACACATTATCTGATATTCTGAACCATCAGCAGAAGTACAGGTCAGCACAAAACCAGTTTTAATCAACCAACCATGAGCACAAAGTGTCAGTATTCATGGTTTTTTTTTCTTTTGAAGTCTATCCATAAGTTAAACATTTTCAGCAGCTCTGAATTTGACTCTGGGAGTTAAGAAGAAAAAAAAGAAGAATTGGATTTGTACCCCACCCTTCACTCAGAGTATCAGAGTGGATTACAATCTCCTTCCCTTCCTTTCCCCACAACAGACACCATGGGAGGTAGGTGGGGCTAAAGGGCTCTGAGAGAACTGCTCTTGAGATAACAGCTCTGAGAGAACTGCGACTGACCCAAGGTCCCCCAGCGGGCTGCATGTGAAGGAGTGGGGAATCAAACCCAGTTCTCCAGATTAGAGTCTGCCGCTCTTAACCCCTACACCAAACTCAACCTTAAAGAATCAGCAATATTGTCAATGAACCAATGAAATTCTTCTATATTCCTAGTATGAGAAAACATGAAATAGTGTGAAAAGCATGGTTCCCAGACTTAACTGGGGGCTTGTTTGTGGGAAGCAAGGCAACATGATGTGGTTTGCCATCTCCGTGTGATGTGGCAAGCAATGGCTGGGGAGGGTAATGCAAGGATACAGGCTCCATTTTGCCTCTTCCCTCCTTGCCAGGCCAATCAGGAGATAATTTAGTATCAATTTTATTGGTTATAGCTGAAAGAACCTTGGCATAGCATGGGGCAAACAAATCTGGGCATCAGCCAACCAGCCTGCCAGCTGCCCACCCCCAGACCATCTGCTGGGGGATGCCATGGGAGGTTTCAGTGTCTGAACATCAGGGATGAGAAATTTAAGATGATGTCCAGTCCCATGATTAACCTAAACTACGTCAACCCAAAAGTTGTGTTTCCCATACCTAGATGGTGAAAGTCAATATGTACTAGATTTGCTAGCTCTTTATTAATGTCAAATTTAGGGAAGGCAGGGTGTGATGCAGCCTAAATGCTGCAGTGGGATTGTCAGACTATGATTGTGGAGACTCAACTACTAATTCCCCCTTCAGCCATAAATCTTACTGGCGGTGACTGTATAAATAACAAACTCTCCCAAGACTTGTCCCACACAATTTAATCTCTGTATTGTTCAGTGTGTATGCCAGAGACTGTGAGGTGCAGTAGTTAGACTAGCACTGGGACAAACTAGTTCCAACCCTTGCTCAACGATGAAGCACAGCAGGTGATCTTGGGCAAGTCACTTTCTCTCTAAACCTAACCTATTTTATAGGACTAATGTGGGAGTGCAGTCTAGCAGAAAGCAAGTAGATGGCTGGACTAGGAAGCAGAAAGGCAGGAGCAGACATGGCTGCCTTGAAGCTGTGTTATTTCTCACCGTATCAGGAGCTTTGCAGTGGACTTCAGTGGACTTTGAAGCATCCATGGCTGCCTGGAAGCTGTGTTATTTCTCACTGCAGTGGACTTCAGTGGACTTTGAAGCATACAACTCTGCTTAGAATTGCACTGTTAAAAAATGGAAATCTGGTGTCCAGAGTAAACAGCAAATGTTAGCTAGCTTGAGAAAAAAATCTAAGTTGAGGCAGATCCTCCTTCATTCTGGCTGGGCCTGTCCTCTCTTCTAGAAAGCAGTTTTCTCACTTGATTGCAAGCCAAAAGTTATGTGTACCTCTGTCAGCATCCTGGATCTCAACAGGTATGTGTCTCCGCTTGCTTCAGAAGCAGAAATTAAATTTTGCTTTCTTTTCAAACAGCAGTGCTTCAGAGTTAATCCCTCTCCCGTCATCCCTCCCAGCTGTTGGGAAATTAAGCAGCAAGAGCTATCTGGACACTAGCTGCCGCTTCAGTGTTCATGCATTTAATTAAAATGCCTTTAATTGGTTTACTCTGAAATTGTGTCCCTTGCCTTAATTAAGTACAATCTGATGGAAGCCTAGCTTGGAGGTATTCATTACATGGCCTCTGCTGCTTCCTGCAGAATCCACTTAGACCTACCACATTGTTCTTCTGACAGGTGACAGAATGATCTACTAGAAAAGGAGGAATGAAATACAATGAATGCCTCTTGAGCCATGATTTAGTTATCCATGTGTCAGTGCAGGGTACAGACACTGGCATTGTATCAATGTAATGTATGAACACTATACAATTGGCAGTTCTACCTTTGGTCCAATTCAGATGATACTTCTGTGGCTGCGGCTTACAAACCACTTCCCCAAGTAGCAGCCATGTGAATTGCCTGTCTTAAGTTTACTTCCCATTTCAGCACCATGCCTCTATTGAGGATACAGAAACTGGTGTGGAAAATAATTACATTATTCAGGCAATGCAATGCTATTTACTTTTGCACATGGTATATCTGCATTGCTCAGCCTTCTCCTACATGGCAAGAATGCCTTTTTTAATAGTGACCTTCCTAGTACGTATCATACAATGGCCTTGATATGTGCATATGAACTGAGATGTCCAATTGCATGTTTATCTGCATTCTTGTTATATAGAGACATATCAGACAACTAAAGAATAAGTGGTGCTTTCATTGCCAGCTACCTCTAATGGCCATTTTATCCATTTTACATCTCTTATGTAAAAGTAAGTAATAACTTGGCATCCACATCTTGGCACAGTAACTCCTTGCACAAAGTTTTGCCATGTGATGATGACATTTATGGAGTGAGGGGTGACTACTGAATCCACAGTGAAATAACCATGTGTTAGTTTTTTAAGCACCCAGATCACAGCTCAACAGCTTTGCAGATTGTCTTTATAATACAGTATGTACAGTTTCGACACGACATACACTTTCTACACTTTAAATTAGTTTCCCTGATTCAGTATATTGTCATAGGGTTTAATTTCAAATTATAATGGAAAGGTGAAAAATTGTGATTATTATTTATATAACCCTTCCAATTACAGGCCAATGAGTTTACTCTCTGTAATAGGGAAACTATATGCTAAATTTTTACAACTAAAGCTTCTAAGATCTTAGGTCCTGAGCAAATAGGGTTTAGCCAGGGGAAATCACCTCTTGATGGTTGTATTCTCCTTCTTCACCTGATAAATAAATATACAAAAAGAAGAAAGGCTAAGCTTTACACTGCCGTTCTGGACTTTAAAGGGGCCTTTGATTCTGTCTTGAGAAATTTACTTTGGAGAAAACTTGATCACTTGCTTCCTGATAAGAGATTATTATTCCTTATCAGAAGATTGTATATGGCTACATCTTGTCAGATTAGATGCCCACCCTCTGGAATACATATCCCAATGGTTAATATAAATAAAGGGGTCAAGGGTTGTATTTTGGGCCCTTTCCTCTTCAATTTTTTCTTAAATGACTTTGCCCTTTTTTTGTCTGCAGTTGATGGCCACAGCCCCAGACCTGGCTCTGCACATATTCCTTTACTTCTGTACATTGATGACACAGTTCTTTTGTCGTCTACTCATTCAGCGTCTACTTAATTCCTGCTATGAATACTGTGCCGCCAACTACCTGGAGCTAAACTATGAGAAGTCCAAAGTACTGGTCTTTTCCAACTCCTGGAAGGTTTATGACTGGAAAATTATGGTCATTCCTTGGAACAGGTTAAGATCTTTAAATACCTTGGTGTGCATTTTCAATGTAATGCCTCTTGGCCACAAAAAAACTGCAATTAACACAGCCAAAGTAAATGCAGCAGCAATTTCTAAATTTTACTTTTCATTAAGAGGCAATCAGTACATACCTGCTGCTTTAAAAGCCTTTAATGCCAAAATAGGGGCCCAGTTATTATATGGGGTGCCCATTTGGATTAATTCAGCTGAAATTTTCATAGAACAGTCTCAGTCTTATTTCCTGAGGAAAATCTTTAGGGTTCCAATGCGTGTTCCCTTTGCAACTTTATGTCTGGAATGTGGCCAGAGCATGTTGATAACTAGAGCGTGGCTTACTACTATTAAGTATTGGCTTCACCTTCTTTTTAATTTGGACCCCTTTAGTTACACATCAAATGCTATTAGAATCCCGTGACTCAAACTGGATTACCTATATAGAATCAAAAATTAAATCGGGATATTACTTTAGATTCCTTCTTACTTCTAAATCTGAGGCTTTCTCAATTATAAGAGCCAATCTACTTTGCTTTGAGCTACACTCATTATATACTGCCACCTACAAAACCTGTTCACCTCTGTACTTTGGAATATCTCCTAAAGTCAGCCAAACTGCCTCTTATCTTTATCAGCTTCACATCCCCAAACTTCGTAGAGCCCTCTCCTTGGCCAGATTCAACGTACTACATTCGGCCTTATTATCTGGCCATTTCCAGGGTGTGCCCTTCACTGATAGATGCTGCCCAAGAATATTCTGATAGTCTAAAGATTCTTATTCTTCTTGATAATCCAAATTTTGAGATAATGGAAACTGTTGCTAAATTTCTTTCTGGTGCCATTTCTATTTGCCCTCTATTTAATTAATTGGTTTTCTTTGCTGGTACATTTACATGGTAACCCTTCTCATACCTGCTCCTTTTGCAAGTAATATTTTCTGTTGTTGTTGTTCTGTTGTATATGAGTCTGTAAGTGTTACATGCCAATAAAGGTAACCGAATTGAATTGATTATTATTTTTATTACACTCTTTTCTCTACTTTGCACTTTCAGCCTTTGCAACTACAGTGACTAATTAAATTAGTCTTACTCAGAGAATACTCATTTTTAAAATGATTTTTCAATATATATTTTTATTTATTTACTCGCCTGCTACCTGTGCTTTGCTATGGTATTTAAGTTCCATAAATCCAGTGATAATACTGATGATGTGAAATTTGAAATGTGACATTTGTTGTAGGAATTCTAACAGAGAAGACTGTAGTGTAAAAAATGAAGTGAGAGGTACTTTTTTCGCTACTGAAGGACCCCTCTCTAGACCACATTGGTGGTTCTGCCCTCAGGTGCTAGGATCACCGGGCTGCTTGATGAGCTCACTCTGAAGCAGGCCACATAGAACTGTCCATTTAAGAAGCAGGCGTCTGTTAAGTCAACTCCTGCTACCTTCCACAAAAGTGATGGCCTCTCTACTTGTGTTCCTGGATTGTTTTGCCCATATGGAGACTGTGTTGTTCTGAGCACCTCAGGGTGATCTTGCTGGTACTTGGCCTCTACAGCTCAGTGCACTGCAGGAGTACTATGTGCAAATGTATTCACTGCATTCCTAAGTTGCCTCTCCTTGTAGCATTGGTGTATCTGGCTCGATGTTTGCCAGGAGCTTTCTTGGGGGCAGTAAAAGGTGAGAGGTGTGAGGGGGAGTTGGTGTGAGGGAGTGGTGATGTGGTGGACATTTGTACAAGGTTCATGAGGGGGGCACGCATTGAAATGACTCCTAGAAATGTCCTTTACTATCTCCCCATAAACATTCATACCCTGGCCCTGCTCCTACACCTGACAGACACCAACCTGTCTGGTGTTGGGGGGGGTTGTATTTAAAGGCATCGGGGAGGCTGGGCCAGCAGCAGTGCTAAGGCAATCCTGCTGAGCAAACCTCCCCAGTGGCTGTAAGCATCCCACCTCCTCTCCTACACCTGACGGGCAGCTGCCTGTCCAGTGTAGGATGCAGGGGGGCAGGAGTATTAGAATCCACTGTGGAGGCAGGGCTGGCAGGATCACAAAGGTGTTACTGCTGGGGCAGGCTCCCTAATGGCTTTAATCACCCTGCAACTGCTGCTGCACCTGACAGACAACTGCCTGTTAGGTGTAGGAGGTGGGGGGAGTGTGATGGAAGCCATCTCACCTCCTCTCCTACACCTGACAGGCAGCTGCCCAGTGTAGGAGGAGGAGGGGGAGGAGTATTAGAAGCCACTGTGGAGGTGGGGCTGCACCTGACAGACAACTGCCTGTTAGGTGTTGGAGGTGGGGGGAGTGTGTTGGAAGCCATCAGAGAGACTGGGCCAGCAGCTCTGCTTCACCTCACAGGCGGTTCTTGGCCACTACTGATTTCCTTAACTGTCATTAGCTGTCTGCAGTCCCCTGTGACTGTTGGCTTTTTTTTTACCTCAGAACACTGAGCTCTGCAGCTGACCAATCAGAGAGTGGGGGGTGCAGAGAGTCAGCTGCCTGGCAGCCGCATAGGAATCAATGGGGGAGCACATATTCCCCCACTTAGGGGTTGAATGTCTAAAAATCCCACCTTAGCGAGTACCTACACCATGGTAGGAGC
>NW_015159719.1:1158799-1169022 GCF_001447785.1 Gekko japonicus
TCCTTTATTGCCTCCTGGACCAGGCACATCTCTGCAAGTCAAAAGTTGCCAAGGGAACGGACTTTGGACACCTGGCCACATGGCTCCCTTTGAAGTTAGGGCAGATCATTTGAATATTGCCCCCTTCCCCTCAACTAGGACGTCACAACCCTTCTAACCTATAGCATAGTAAAGGGGACGGTTTTCTAGGGGTTTATTGGCCTTAAGCCAAGCCCAAAAACAAGCTTTTAAAAAGAGAAACACAGCCTTTGTTTCTCTGGTTAACCCATCCCTTCCCCACCTTGCAACTTAAGTACTGCAGGTGATTCTTACTGCGTTCTCTGAAGTCGCGACCAGGGAACCCGCACGTGGCTGGCTGGACTAGTCCATGTGTCTTAGAATTCCACCAGTTGTTACTTAAGCTCCCCCATTTCTTCTACGAGGAGATTTCTTCTCAGCTTGGACCTCAGATAAGTATAAGCGATATCCTGTTGTGTTATCCCCTTGTCTGTTGGATTTATTGCTTTTCATGCTGATTGCTTTCTATATACTGTTGTAACTAAGGAACTTGTGTGAATCTGCGTGTGTATCTGTTTTTCGTATGCTTGAGAACTGCTTAGTAAAAGGCAACATTTATTCATTAAACCTAGTGTGTTGTCTCACTTCCTTGGAAATAGGAGCGTTCGTTGTCCAATCCGCCCTCTGGATACACGGGAAAATTACTCACGCCGCGCCCACTGTCATACATAAGGCAGAGTCAGGCATTTGGAACCGTCCTTAGAGGAGGTCCGGTATCAATAAAGATACCTATTTTTTATAAAACACATCCACACCTTAATAGAAATTGAAACTCTTTCAAAAGAGAGGGTTGGGTGGCCCCATCAAATGCAGGTGTTTAATACTGAATCAGGCAATCCATTGGTCCATCAACTTCAGTACTGTCTACTCTGACAGACAGTGGCTCTCAGAGCTCTGATAGAGGTCTTTCGGAACACTACTTATCTAGTCTTTTTAAACTGGTGATGCCAGGACTGAACCTCAGACCTCGTTGTAAAGCAGATGCTCTACCACTGAGCCATAGCCCCTCCCCATCTAAGCTTTCTCCATGAAACGAATCAACTGTATGCACTATAGTCCCATTGCTGCAAGGCTCAAACATGGATAGGTCTGGAAATTCCAGATCCTCAAGTGACTCACAGAACAACTTAGTAGACATACTTGTATCATAACAAAATACCCCTCACTAAACTTGAAGACATCTTTAGATTTTCCATGATGCAGTGTGTTTGGCAGTGTTTTGAAATAGATTGCTGATTCATTTGACAATATCTACTACAGATACCTTTAATACAAAAGTTTAGTGAATTAGGGTTCACAGAGATCAAACTGACACCAAAATAGATTGGCAGGTGCAGATTAGAATTCAGTATTGGAGCTGAATCTCCTGAACAAATGTCAAAGTAAACAGAGCTTAATGTAGGATACCATCTTGCAAGTAGAGGCTGAGCTGAAGTATGGGCAGTGCTAATGCTGTGGATGGTATAGCCATCTGCCTGGAGGCTGGTACAAGTGCTGCATGATCAGGCAGGGTAAAAGCCTAGAAAAGGCACATGTGCATGGCACATGGGCAAGCAGGGCAAGAGCCTAGACAAGGCACATGTGCAAGCATCTCGGCAAAGAAACACACCAGGTTCTTCTGAAAGCATCGGCAATGTTGAGTTGCATCTAAATTTTGCAAGCCCACATATGCTTGTTAGATAAGGTGCTCAAAGGAACCAGTTTGTGGCTGTGCAAAGTCTCTGCAAGGCCAGTGGTGCTGAGTCAGAGTTCATTGCCAAAGAACAAGAAAGCTAACGGCATCAAAGGAAAATGAGAGGACAACAGCCAGGAAGCCCTGAAGTTTGATTGGTAAAGATACCCATGCTTTCTCTTTTTCTAAAATTGGTAGAGCCAGTTTGGTGTAGTGGTTAAGTGTGTGGACTCCAATCTGGGAGAACCGGGTTTGATTCCCCACTCCTCCACTTGCACCTGCTGATGTGACCTTGGGTCAGTCACAAACTCTGGCACAGCTGTTCCTGAAAGAGCAGTTTGTGTCAGAGTTCTCTCAGCCCCACCCACCCCACAGGGTGTCTGTAATGGGGAGGGGAAGGGAAAGGAGTTTGTAAGCCGCTCTGAGACTCCGAGTGAAGGGCGGGGTATAAATCCAATCTCTTCTTCTTCTTCTAACGTTGAGATCTTATTTTTAAAGAGCAAAATACCTGAACTAGACTAACCAATTTCAGTAACTATGATTTTGAGACTCCTGTCTCACATACCAGAAAAGACTGCAGTGCACTATCATCTTAATACATGTGTTTGCCATTTTGTGTGAGTATGGCATTGCATATGTTTACCAGCTTTGATGCACACAGTTGGAAATCCAGATAATTAAGAGTGTGCACTTGTGCATTCCAAAGGAGGAAAATTCATACATTGCCCTGCAAAAAAGGGCAAATGCGCATATCAAGAAGACTGTGCATAGTGCACTCTCCAGGCGCATGAAGTAGCAGTGCCAAAATCATAACAACTAGAAAGTGCTACTGCTCTTGCATTATTACATACTTGTATATGGGGAAAGAGGTGAAAGTCACCAGGCTTTCTTAGATAGATAGATTTCTTTACCTACTTGATGAAAACCACATACATTGCCCTGCAAAAAAAGGCAAATGCGCATATCAAGAAGATTGTGCATAGTGCACTCTCCAGGCGCATGAGGTAGCAGTGCCAAAATCATAACAACTAGAAAGTGCTACTGCTCTTGCATTATTACATACTTGTATATGGGGAAAGAGGTGAAAGTCACCAGGCACAAGCAAAGAAATAGATTTCTTTACCTACTTGATGAAAACCGCTGGCACTGATAATAGAGAGACCTCTGGTTGCTTTGCACTGCAATAGTGATGACAGTGGGCAAGTCTTCAGTTCTTCCGTTTGTCACTCAATGGCAAGTTTCTGCTTGAGAGGTTCCCTGATGTGTGTCATTTCTGTAACTGTGAAGAAAATAGGCACATTTTCTCATCCTTCTTGTTAAATGTTTCTGTTATAAAATTAGCTGTCCTCAGTTGCATGAATCACACATGATTGATTTGGTCAAAAATATGGGCTACCCTTCTCTTAATGCAGAGGGTGATTTCTTTCAAACTTTTAAAACTTTAAATGGATTTCTCCACTCTTCTCTATGTGTGCTGTGTTAGCAGTATAAGACAGAAAAGAGCGTAACAAGGGCTCTACCTTCACATACTTGCTCTTCTTAGTTAGGACCCAGTCACACATAATGTAAGAGATGTATGATTGGCTTCCAGGATGTGTCTGTTGCCTGCAAAAAGAAACCACAAGAAAGCTTAGTGGAGTTTGGTAACATGGCTCTGGGGAATGGTGGGTTAATTGTCTGCCCCCCATTTCCCCATCTACTTTAAGCCCTACCCCAGGGGGGAAACATACAGAAACCATATTGGGACTGTATTTTTTTCTCTCCCAGGTTTTAAAGAAGATGTGGTAGAGGTGACATTTCCAAGCAGGGAAGAAAGACTTACCCCGCACCCTTCCCTGAACCAATAGCCCAAATTTCTACTGAGTCCTCTTTGTGGTTAATTTTTGCAACTCAAGTACACATCAGGGGCTCTGATCACAGATTTTTAGCATTATATATAGTTTGGTCCTTAGATTATAAACCTTCTGGGCAGAGCAAATGGCATTTTTCTGTGATTGGTAGAGCACTTAGCAAACCACTGGGACTACATGTAGGTTAAAGAGCTGTGATCACTAAAGGAGAAATTACACATCATTTTAATCTGGATGGACTGTAGAACATTTGGGGCTGGTTCACACTGGGTCTTGGTTTCTGAAAGTATGGCACTCCAAGCTATTTTTTCTTCTTCTTTTTAAAAAAATCTGCTTCACTGTGAGATTAATGCCTGGATAAACTTACTTGGAACTGGGATTCAAGGATTTTGAATATTTTGTTCTCCGGAACATAAATTGTATTTAGTGACCTTTCATTCCCTCTTTTGAAAAAAGACTGAATAAATGTGTGTTTAATGTAGTATGTCTGTTTCTTCACACAAATAAGAAGGTGAAATTGCCTGAAGTAAAACTGAGCGCAAGTGGCCAATCCGGTCTAGGAATATTTCAGTGTACTCCCCTTGTCATGGAGTTTCCCTGAGCACTTCAGATTTTCTGTGTCTAGCAGAGTCAACACCCCATGCTAGCACTGAGCAGAAAAGGAATGCATTAATAAAAACCAAGTCCAAAGCCACTGTGAACATATGCCCTAACATAGTAATGGAACTGTCATTTTAATATGTGTTTTAGGAAAATGCTTGAGAGAATTGAAAGAAGGGGGGGGATTATTTACCAGAAAGGGCATTACTACTCAAAGGAAACCTGAAGAGATGATCAGCAAATAAAGGAAAAGAATATAGCATAGGAAGGCCTCAGAATAAAAGGGCGGTGGGGCGTAGAAGTATCCACCAGTTTCTGTGTACAATTCATAGAGGGAAGTTACTGTTAGATATGGACCCTTGGGCACCCTAATACAGCTGCCTCTGAAAGGACAATAAAATCTAGGATATTCTGATGAGCTTTTCAGAATTAAGCTGAGCCTTTTAGGAGAGGGACCTCTAGGCATGCTGAGAATTTCATCACAAATGCAACTGCCCGGCAAACTTACCTTGTTTGAACTCCCTCACAAATATGGGACAATGTCTTAATCAGATTGCCTCAGTGCTCCCTGTTGAAGTTTGTCTCAAATAAAGAAAAATGGTGAATAGTTTATATGCAGTAGCAGCTTAGGCTATAGGGCCTTGATAAATAAGAGATAAGAAACAAATAAGTTGCAGTTTATGGCTACTTTTGCTCAGTCTACCAACTAAATCATCCCATTTACCAGAGAAGATGCACATATCCCCCAAGGTCATGATTGGATAATTGAATTAACATACTTATCATGGAATTACTTGCAGTTCATCTCTTACTTGCATCATTAAAATGACCATCCCCTGAATACGCTTTTTGAGCCTCTGCAGTCAGTGTTATTTATTCATGAAGAGATTGTAAGATCATATAACAGTATTAGATAGGGTTGTGGGCAGACATCGAAAGCACACAGAAAAATCGAACAGGCAGCTGCAAGAGAGTAGTCTTACCATGCAAATTAATGCATCTGAATTTCCTCAGGTGCATCTGAACAGTTCTCAGTCAGTGAACAGGATGTGAGACAAACTAGGGACGCCTCTTTTTCCTTTGGGGTCCTATACTTTGGTTTACCTCTCACTCCATGAACACGTAAACAAATGTAAATGTTTCATGATCTTATTGTCTGTTCTTATAACATGAAAGATGGCTGCCATATATAAAGAGGGTTTGAAAATTTCAAGTTCCAGAAGGTAGCCATGTTGTTCTGCAATAGAACAGCGAGCTTCAATTCCAGTAGCACCGTAGAGGCCAACAAGATTTTCAGTGTATCAAGAGTCAAATCTCCATGAGATCTTTGTCAGATCTGACAAAAAGGGAGCTTTGACTCTTGAAAGCTCAGACCTCGAAAATCTTGTTGGTCTCTGAGGTGCCAATGGACTTGAAGCTACCTGAATTTTCCATTGATTCAAAGGGGTAACAGAGGCCCCGTTCACACGGAGAAATTGCCGCGCTAAAGACACGGATGATAGGCGGATTTTCGGTGCGCAATCACACCGCAACATCTGGAAAGCGTAGTACACCCGTGGCTAACCCGTGGCTTCTCCCCAAAGATGCGGAGTAAAAAACTACCACATACGATGTACTAGTTTCCGGAAAACGCGGGGCAAGGACGGGTGTCTGATCACATTTCTGCTTGAATCCCATGGCATTTGGCGCCCGTCCATGTCCTGTCACACACCGGATTTTTTTTTGTAAGTCTCTACAGGATGCGCACAAACAATCATGCGCATGTGCAAACATCAGTAAGGAAAAAAATCCCGTTTGCCATGGAAGCAGCACCTAGCGATTGCCAGTATGATCACGCCACTTCTTTGCCACACTGCAAGATAGCCGTGTGATCAGCACCTAACAACCTAACCATGGGACCTTGACAGGACATGTGATCGGGCTGCCATGCGTTACTTTGCTTCGGGGCAAACAGCCACGCTTCTTCCCTACGATATCTGGCCTGTGTGACCGGGACCAGAGTATGAATAGGTTCTTGCAGATATGATCACATTTTGCTATTGCTTAAAGTCTTTCAGTTAACTGATGGTTAGTTGTTTCCAAGCACAATTCAAAGTACTGGCTCTTATCTTGAAGCCCACAAGTGATCTGGGGCCAGGGTGCTTGAGGGACCACCCACTTTCATATAAAAGTATCCATGCCTTCTGATCTTCAGCTGAGGCTCAGTACCTCTAACTTCAGATGTGAGGCGTGGGTGTCTGTGGTGGCACCTAGACTTTGGATATTCTCCCAAGGCATAGTCATCAGATACCTGATACCAATTATGTATCAGGGTTCTTTTTATTCTCTTGGGACTTCGGTGGAATTTGATCACTTTGAAGCACTTCCTTTCTGCTGGTCATCAGTTTCTGTTTTATTCTTTTTATTGTAACAGTTTTTTAATGGATTCTGATTAATTTGGACTGTAAACACCACTGGAAGCCAAGAGTAGGTGGAAAGGCAGGGTACAATTGTGTTCATAGAAGAACAAAAATAATTGTTTTGAATTAAATATAAGGGCTGAGCCCATATGCCAGAAAGAGAGAGAACATTGCAAGCAAGGCGTAATATCCAACATCTGTTGTGAGGTATACTATCTCTGAGACTGATGCAGAAGACGAAGGTTACTCTTCTGGTTATTATGGCTAGTAGCTATCAATAGATTTGTCCTCCAAGTAGCTCTCTTTACCTCTTTAAAGCCCTTTTTAAGCCAGTGGCATTACACTGTGCTGTGGCAATAAAATCCAATTACAAAGTGCACAAAGAAACTATTACTTTTGTCTTAAACTCGCTGTTTATCGGTCTTACTGGCTGCTAATTTTGGTGTGTGTGTTTTTGAAAGGGCAAGAGAATATTTTGCTTTACTTAGTATCAGGCTTGAAGTTATAAATCTATATTACATTCTCCCTCTGAGGCATCATTTTTTTCCTCACCAATAAAACCCTCAAAAACCTTTCTTCACAAAGTGGACCATTAATTGTTATCCTACAGCGCTGTCTCCTGTTCTTCTATACCCTTCCAAAAATGGATTGACCAAGACTATGTACAATGGGTTTGACGAAACTGCTCTGTTAATGTTGAAGGATGGTTCCTTCTGGGTTTGTGCATTGGCAGAAGCCTCTTTGCACAAAAGGAGAGTATCACCATTTACTGACATTTTAAATACATGTAGAAGAAGGAGGAGGAGGAGGAGGAGATTGGATTTATACCCCACCCTTCACTTGGAGTCTCAGAGCAGCTTACAAACTCCTTTCCCTCCCCACAACAGACACCCTGCGAGGTAGGTGGGGCTGAGAGAGCTCTGATAGAAACTACTCTTTTCAAGGACACCTCTGATAGAACTATGGCTTGCCCAAGGTCATCCAGCAGCTGTGAGAAATCCAGAAAAAATGTTTGCCCCCCCCAGACGGAAGAAAGAGTCAGACAATTAAGGTTGGGTAAAACTAAGGCCACTTTATTTAGCATCATGAAAGTAACGGAAAGGGCAAACAGAGAACAGTGGCAAGGTCAAGGACTGGTGTCACCTTGACCCCATCCATACCGTACAATGGGCAAGACACCAAGGCCCTGTGTTGGAGCCAGCTGTAAGTCACTTGGCAAACCCAGCCAGGCCCAGTGATTGGGATGTGCCGTAAGAATCCCTCTAACACCACCACACGGCCAGCACAGAGGATCCGTCATGGCCATCCCCAAAGGCAGTCTGCAATCCTCATCCCTGGCCGCATGGCCTCAGGGGCAATCCTGCAGATCCCTATACCCCCCATGGGGTTGCTGATTGGTGCTTATTGAGCCACATGAACTCTATCTAAGACCTACTTCTGCCCTGAATAAAGTGACAAATCCATCACATGGCAGCACCATCCCAAGCCAATTCCTCAATCCACTAGCCACAGTGCAGGGTAGGCAAAAAACACACCCCTCTCAACTGCCAATCCGAGAGGAGGCAAAAAATTCCTACCCGGCCCCCTATTCAACAGGGCAACCAGCCTATGCTTGCACAACAGACAGGGTGGGTGGGTGGGCCGAGCACAAGGCGGCAACTGAGAAGGGAGGAGCATAGCTGGCTGTTAAAGAGGCTCCAGCTCCGCCCACCTCCAGAAGCCTGGCTGCAACTGTAACCCTTCCTCTTCCTCCTCATGAGGAGGCAAAGGTGGCCCTCCTGAAGCATGCCGTTGGCTGCTTCAGGTAGGGCCGAACTGCATCCAAAGAAGAAAGCACTAATACATAATAGGAACTGGGGAGTGACACTTTGGGACATAATTTCAATGCTTTAGGTCTGCTACATGGAATTGGTGATAAAAGACTTTAAAAAGCACTAGGAAACTCTGTTCACAGATCTCACGGGATCTTGCCTAGTTAGGCCTATTATATTTTGTAGGAAAGAAACATTTGTCAGCTTTCTAAACATGAAAATTGAAATGATTATATTTCTTATAAGAAGATCTATTTGTTTATAGTAAGATTAATTTGCCATTTCTATGATTTTTTCATGTTATCTGGATATCTTATCTTTGTCAAAAGACAAATTATCTTAAAGCAACATAGAAGAACAATAGCTGACACAGGAGGAATTTGACTGCTAACTTTTGCTCAGTTTTAACTGATAAACCATAGCTATGAGTGATATGTGAGAAAATGGGACCCACTGGAGGACTGTGCGGAATTTTCTCCTCAGTTCTCTGCCATACTTTCGTTCCCCATTCTCCCTCTCTGACATATACAGGATTTTCTTATGTCTTTCTGCCTATGTCAAGAAACTGGGAGCATGAGGCCACTGGGAGAAATAAAACAGATAAAATATTATTCAGTGCAGCAGCAACTTTATGCTTCTTAACAGGGCTCTTTTTTTTCTAGTAGTACAAGTTAACTGAGGAAGTGTAGCCAATGGAAATGCAATCCCTTCTCATGATCTGAATATGTGATTTCTTATCAAATGTCTCCTGAATATTGAACTGGGATGTGGTAGTGCTCATTACAATTGATATGGACATGACAAGTCATACAATAAAGAAACTTTATACTGTGGAAGGTTATAATCTTTCATTATATTAATTTCAGAATCAACATCAAGTCTCTATGGTGGAACCAAGGGCAGGGTTTTATCACATTTGTGGTGATTTACAATGCCATAGTAAGTAGAGATATACACTTCTAGGTTCACTGAATTCAGTGGACTTAGATGGGTGTAACTCTGTTTAGGATGGCAGTGTTGGACAGCCTTCCTCTATCTTGGTTGGGTTCTTTTTCTTTTAGTTTTAATTGTGCTGCAGTAGATCCCCAATACCAGTAACTCGTGTGCCTTCAGGAGGACTCCAGCTACTGCCACTGAGTGCCACTGAAGGAAGAAGGGATGTGGTGCCTTTACTGGGGATTGTCAGGAGGATCTGATGGAGATATCAGATGACTCCACTACTACTGCCTGACTTCCTCCAGTAATGGCACCACATTCCCTTTCCTCTTAAGCAGTGCTCAGCGGCACTAGCTAAAGCCCTCCCCACGACCAACTGCATGACCTGCTACTATGTTATTTTAAATAATTTCTTAATCTTTAAAATAAGAACAAGTAGAGGTGGAGGTCTGCAGCATCACAGAGCAAGAATACTTAGAATAAGACTTGGTTTGTGTTTGAGGGGATGTTTTCATAGTATGAAATTCATACCTTTGAAGGTAAATAAAAATGTTTTAGACTACATAGCCTGTGTTCCCACCTCACCAAATCTTTAGGAGGCCCACCATATTTACATTGAAATTGAGATGAACACTTAAAAAAAATAACAGTGCAAGTTTGTCAGTTGTGTTAAGAGTGAAGCAATATATTAATTTATGTCAGAGTTTCATGACAGAAACTTTAAATAAAGTTAAATAATAGACACAGTTACAAAACAGAGTAAATATTAGGCCAGAAGAACAATCAGCACAATAGTGCATTTAAAATAAACTACACCACTTATAAGCCGCCCTGTTACCCATTACTTTATTCTGAAAAAGGAGGGTGTTCGATAAATTAGGAAAGAGTTCATTAAACT
>NW_015159719.1:1169379-1237797 GCF_001447785.1 Gekko japonicus
GGGGCTTCCTTGCACTCCCGCTGGCCTTGCAGGTCCACCGCTGGGCCCCTCATGGGGCTCAGCAGTGGAGCTGCAAGGCCGGCGGTGGCGGCCGGGATTGTTGGGGGCGGGGTGTGTGGCCTTATGACACACTTCCGGTGATGTCAGGGGATGTGGCCTTATGACACACTTTCGGTGATGTCAGGGGGTGTGGCATATGCTAATGAGTTATGCTAATAAGTTCCCCTAGCTCTTTTTCTACGAAACGACCCCTGCATTGCTGTATGTCTGGCATAAAAGCCTGCAAGGTCATAGTTTGCCTAGGGGGCCCAAAAACCTTGGGCCAGCCCTGGATGGGTCAACTTACCAAGTAAATTTGGACTTGTGGTTCACCATAGCAAAGAGATTGGGAAACACTGCTCTAAGCCCATTGAAGTCAATGGATTTGGATGGGTGAAACTCTATTTAGGATTTCTTTGTAAATGGGATAAAAATATGCTCCCTGGCTTTACCGTGGACAATTAACTGGGTAGTAGACAAATTGTATGCCTGAAGTGATTTTTAAAAAAATTCTTTTCAATGATACCAATCCTGCTACTACTTGCAGTCAGTAGTCGAAGAAAGTAACAATTCATTCACTGCAGCTGGTTATTTTTCAGGATAATTGCTACAACAGAATAACACCTTTGGGATTCATGTGTCGGAGAGCTTACAAATTGTCTCTTCAGGACTGCAATTTCTTATCATATATTTTAAAACTGAAGACTAGAGTATAAAAAGTCAAGATCATGAGGCCTTAATTATCAGTCGTATGTTGGCTGAAAAGCAGCTATCAACATTGTTATAACTGTTTTCAGCAGAATCGATTCTGGTCAAATCACAGTTGTCTGAAGTAGCTGCAGTCACAGCCTTTTTTCTCCAAACAACCCTATAGTGGAATATCTTGGACATCTGACAAATCTCCTCAAGTCTGCCACCAAAGATGCCAGGTGGCAAAATAAAGTCACAATCCTTTCTTGGAATGTAATCCCATGGGACTTATTTCCAATTAACCTAATAAAGACCAGATTGCAAGAAATAACCTACCCAACCACTATAGTCACCTTTGGAGGCCCTGTTTTGCTTTGATATATGTGTGTGTTTATGTTTTGATTGTCTGCTGCTTTGGAGACCCTGAACTGGGTGGAAAGGTTGCATAGAAATGTTTTAAATAATGAAATAAACGAATAAATAAATTTTTAATAACCTGCAGCCTGTTCCTATGGACTGATTGAAGATGCAATTACATAACTATGTTGCCACCAAGTTCCAGTTTGGTTTGTCTTTTTCTCTCCATTCTGTATTGAGATGGGACCACCTTATCATCTCTCTCTGCATGGGCTGGTACCAAGTTTTGGCCTGTTACCACAACAAAGACAGAAAGTCCACTGAAGTAAATAGGACCAGGCTTGATCTTAGTAAAGAGAGAGAGCCTCTCAAAAAGTAGGTGACTAGCGCCGAAGAATAGATTCTTTTGAACAGACTATTAATCAAGTTCTCCCAGTGATTAATGCATGAATCTTTAGTAAGGGGCGTGCATAATGGAATTCATGAACCGAACGTATACATGGAAAATCACTGTTCCAGGTTGTTACAGTTGTTTCCCAAAATGGTATTAGTAATCATAATTCTTAGTGAAATAAAACAACACACACACCTCAAATCCATGTTGTTATTGAGTTCAGGTGCTTATCAAGCTAGCAGCAGCACTGGTTTCCCCAGCAATGACATCCATCCAACCAATCAGACCCTTGCAAGAGTGCTTCCAGCCAGTCACCCTTGGTATTATCTTCAATTATTATTGCCCCAGACCCTGGAATTGGCTGTCCATTGAAAAGAACAGTGTCTGCAGTGTGCATGCAGAGAAACTCACCTATTTCAGGGCCCAGTAATAAGGATTCCCTTTGTTGAATGTGGTTGAAATTCAGGGGGTCTTGAGAGGAAAGGGAGGGCTATGTTAAAAGCAGATTTGGTGGTGCTATCTTCAGTTACTGCTGCCCTAGATGCCAGAATTAGCTGTCCATTGAAAGGAAAGGTCTCAATAATCTGGAACCCAAAAACACTATATGGTTCTCTAACCCAAACTAGTAATACCCTACCTGAAATGAAGCTGTCATGATAAAATCTCACCCCAAACCCAGATCCAAAATTGTAACAGATTTTTTTTTCTCAGTGCATACCCCTAATCTTTAGTCACAAAAGGATTCTGCTGTAGTAAATTCTACCGAAGAAATAACTTATATACACATTTGCATTTCCCACAGGTCAGACTGTTCAATAATGTAATGCTCACCAAAACCACATGTTGTCAAGACCGCCTCCCAAACACACCTGTTCTCCACCTGGATTCCTCTCCTCCCTCCTTTCTTCATTGTCAGAACCCTGAACCAGCCACTTCTCTCCTCCATCAAGTCAGGTAACTCACCTGACCAATCCCCCTTGTCCCTCCCTTCTTTCCAACCTGGAAATACAACTTTTGTTTTGGAATCAAGCCTCTTGTGCTATAATCAGGGTCAGAATCTGTCTCCAAATCATGCTAAGCCTTGCCAGGTGCTCTGTTGTTTGATGTGATGTCATTTTCAGTCCTTTTTTGCTTGGCCTGAGTATATTCTATCCTGAAAGCTCGTCTGGCTTGCTCCAAACCAACCCCAGTTTATATAGCTATGGAACCATATTTTCTTCTGCTCCTTGACTTTTAAAGGACCTGTGTGTCCTGTTTGTTGCAAAAGACAAATTTGTTCACTGTATTTATCTGTTAAGATGTGGAATGGTATAGTATAGCCTGATCTCGTAAGATCTTGGAAGCTAAACAGGGTCAGTACATGGACAGGAGACCACCAAGGAAGACTTATGTCTTATGACCACACGTGGTAACTGAAAAGTATTGTTCATCTGTCAGAGAAAATACCTACCATCCTCAGCTGTGTTCAAAGCATCCCATAAGATATTGCTTAAGAAGGCAGAGAGGGTAAGGACCTATAATTTCTTATTCATGACATCTCCCTCTGTCAGCAATAAAGCTTGTAAATCCTTCTGTTAGGATTTGGAGCTAGCTGAGGACATTGTTATATTGAGGTACACCATGAAGGTTTTAGGAAAGCTAGGAACCCAAAATCATTTATCCATTGGTAAAGATAGGAGCACTCCATGAAACTGCTGAGTGGTCGGGTTAGAACAGATACAAGGAAGTCCTTCTTCACCCAAAGAGTGATTAACACATGGAATTCACTGCCACAGGAAGTGGTGGCGGCTACAAGCATGGACGGCTTCAAAAGGGAATTAGATAAGCATATGGAGCAGAGGTCCATCAGTGGCTATTAGCCACAAGGTATAGATAGTGGCTCTGGGGCAAGTGATGCTCTGTCATCTTGGTGCTGGGGGGGGTCAACAGTGGGAGGGCTTCTAATGTCCTGGCCCCACTGGTGGACCTCCTGATGGCACTGGTATTTCTGGCCATGGTGTGACATAGAGTGTTGGACGGGATGGGCCTTTGGCCTGATCCAACATTGGCGTCTCTTATGTTCTTATGAGCTACGGTGGCTCAAGTGCTGCATGACGGAGTGAGCTCCCGTCTCTAGTTCCAGCTCCTGCCAACCCAGCAGTTCGAAAGCAAGAAATTGCAAGTAGATAAATAGGTACCACTTTGGTAGGAAGGTAACAGTGTTCTGTGCGCCTTGGTGTTTAGTCATGCCAGCCACGTGACCACGGAAACGTCTTCGGACAGCGCTGGCTCTTCAGCTTTGAAACGGAGATGAGCACCGCAACCCTGGAGTCGGATTCGACTGGCTTTCGAGCAAGGGAACCTTTACCTTTTAAAGATAGGAAAACCTTGGTAAAATCAGAACTTCAAGATGAAGCTGCCTTATATTGCGTCAGACCAATGAGCTATCAAGGTCAGTATTCTCTTCTCAGTCTGGCAATGAGCTACCAAGGTCAGTATTCTCTTCTCAGTCTGGCAGCAGCTCTCCACAGTCTCAGGATGAGGTCCTTCACATCACCTGATCCTTTTAACTAGAGATGCTGGGGACTGAACCTGGGACTGTCTACATGAAAAGCCGAAGCTCTACCATTGAGCCAAGGCTGTACTTGGACCACAGTGCAACTGGTTTTGGTGTTCATTTAACACAATACCTAGAGGCCCAATGGACTTCTGTCTTTTCAGTAGCATGCATGAGACAATGGATGATTTGGCTCCTAATACTATTAAGCTGGTAATGGCCCATTTGTCTGTTAGCTGAATTGACTAATATAATTACGACAAGTAATTTGCACTTTCAGATCTTATAAATCTCCTCCAATCCATTGAACCTCCAGCTAATCAATTCTTCCAGAAGCAGAACATTTATACATACATGCATAGCAAAAAATTTTTGGAGAACACAGATATTGTTTTGTTAGATTTTCAGTAGGTTTATTAACAATTGGCATGCCAGCGCTCCTTGGCATATTAGTTTTATACTTTTACAAAGCAAGAATTTGACTCAACATCCCTAGTAATGTTCACTAACAGGCTGTTCATAGCTGCATAGGTTTAGCACAATTATATTCTGCTAACAGATTAGCTTTTCAAATGTTTACGGCTTCAATGGTTATAAAATAAACTATTGACAGGCCAACCCAATGAAAAGCTTGTATTTTGCATTCAAGCACAATAAATGTAAAGAAAGGAGAAGAAGAAAAAATCATTACATGAAATATTCACCACAGTATCTCAATGGGAAGTGATTTCTCAATACCTTAAACTTTAAATAGGACAGCTCAAACCACAATTTTAAAAAGAACAAGAGTGACATCTAGTGTGGAAAGGGCAACTAACACTTCTTAGTACCTGTTCTGAAGTCATATTATTTTCTGTCTTGCTGTGCAATGTATCCAACCAGCTTTCCCGCTGCTGAAATTTGAAGGTATGCCCCCTTCCATGAAGGCTTTGCAGGGGATCGTGGGCCACCACCATGTGGGAAGGGGGATGAGCAAGAAAAGGCTAGCTGGATCCAAATGCAATGTCAGCAATATGATGTTGTGGATAAAGAAATCAATGCCACAGTTTTGGTTCACCTGATGATTTTTTCCTCACCATTTGTTCTGTGCTTAGGCTTGGAATATTTAATAGAGCAGAATTTAGCAAAATTGAACAGGGTTCTTAAATATGCATAGACAGTAGATAGCGTTCAGCTGTCAGTTGTCTCCTTTCCAAACTAAATCTCCCTCCATATGTGGGCAAGGTGAATATCATGATTTCTAGTACAAATCAAAACAGTTACACCAATCAAAACCTCTTAAGAGGGTGCAATTTAATCATACTGCCTGAAACCTTTTGCAGGTTATCAGATGAACAGGTTTTCGCATTCCATTTCTTTAGACCAAAATTTCAGTTTGTGCTGTGCTCCACTTCTCCTTAATGTCAATTTAATCAGGACAGAATTGGAGCATGCACAGTTGCTGCATTTTCAGTTCATTTGTATCATTCTTTAATAAACATGTAGGCATTGATAAAACCAGGGGTCGTTTCATAGAAAAAGAGCTAGGGGAACTCATTAGCATAACTCATTAGCATATGCCACACACCCTGACATCACCGGAAGTGTGTCATAAGGCCACACCCTCTGACATCACCGGAAGTGTGTCATAATGCCACACACCCTGCCCCCAACGGTCCATGAGGGGCCCGGCGGTGGACCTGCAAGGCCAGCGGGAGTACAAGGAAGCCCCGCCAAGGCAGGGGTGGGGAGAGGCAGGGAGGAAGCAACTTACCACCTCCCTCTCCTCCTCCCTCCTGTTGGCTGAATGAGGGCTGGAAGCGGGGCGGCCGGAAGCAGGGGGCGGGGCTTCGTCATGTGCCCCGCCCCCCATACCTCACCCGGGGGAACTGCGATCCCCCGTGATCCCCCCCGAAATAACCTCTGGATAAAACACTGCAGAAAAGCAATCTATGTCAAATGAAATGTATGATTGCCATAAGATTCTTTCTGTGTGTTTTTACTGATGTCCACACAAACTCCTGTGCCTTAATAAAGCAGAATGAAGCAAAAACTGATTTTGATTAAAATATTTATACTATAACATCAGAATTGCTTATTTGCAGTGTTTTTATCAATATGCATGCTTATTTGCATTGTAAGATAAAAGGAAGAGGAAAATGCAAATGAAATGTAGGAACTGAAAACTTGTGAAGTTCATAGGCATTATCAAGTAGTCTGCAGAATCTGGACATTTTTTAAAAAAACAGAACAATGAAAATTCCTAATAAATGGGTTCCAATTCTGAAACAAGGACTGAACCAAGATAACATGAAACTTCTGAACCCAAGGGAAAATTTGAATCAGGATAATATTAGAAACATCACTACTTAATCAGAACTGCAAGGAGGATGATCTTGTCTTGAAAGGATAATTTACAAATATGTTAACAGAAGTATCCTCTCACAAGCTGAAGTTGTGCAACTGTTGTTTTGGTCCCTTTAAGATAGCTGTTTATTAGGGCTAGGCTGTGTGAAGAAAAACTGGTTCCCTAAAATTTCTTGTCTGTTTGAAGGTTTGGTTCAGGCTTTGAATGCGGCCTGCTTGTGGTTTAATACCGTTCAGAAACGGCCTTGCTGAAGCTATAGTAACCTGACCTTCTGAAGTTGCAGTTAACACCATCTGCAGAAGAGAGTCTAAGAGCTCAGTACCAGCTCCCAATTAGCCACCTTCCGTTCAGTTAAGCCCCTATGTGAACAGGGACAAATCTAGCTGCAGATAGTTTCATTTCTTCTCCCCCTGGTCAAACAACTGCTTAGGTCATCTGGTTTCTTATTGATCTACTAGCCTGATACCCGTGTTCTATTTAACTTCCGTAAATCCAGTTATAATACTGATTATGTGGAAGTTTGAAATGTAACATTTGTTGTAGGAATTCTAATGAAGAAGATTGTAGTGTAAAAAATGAAGTGAGACATACATACTTTTTTCTCTCGACTGAAGGACCTCTCTGTAGACTGCTGGGGCAAGCTCCCTCGTGGCTTTAAGCACCCTGCAACCACTGCTGCACCTGACAAACAACTGCCTGTTAGGTGTAGAAGGTGGGGGGAGTGAGTTGGAAGCCATCAGAGAGGCTGGGCCAGCATCACCACTAAGGTGATCCTGCTGGGGCGGCGACCCTGATGGATTAAACTACCCTGGTCCTGCTCCTACACCTGACAGACACCCGCCTGCATGGTGTTGGGGGGGATCATGTTTAAAGGCATCAGGGAGGCTGGGCCAGCAGAAGGGCTAAAGCAATCCTGCTGAGCAAACTTCCCGGGCAGCTGTAAGCATCCCATCTCCTCTCCTACACCTGACAGGCAGCTGCCTGTCCAGTGTAGGAGGGGGAGGAGGGAGGAGTATTCGAAGCCACTGTGGAGGCGAGGCTGGCAGGATCCCTAAGGCATTACGGCTGGGGCAGGCGCCCTCGTGGCTTTAAGCACCCTGCAACTGCTGCTGCACCTGACAGACAACTGCCTGTCAGGTGTAGGAGGGGGAAGCATGTTTGAAGTCATAGGGAGGCTGGGCCAGCAGCTTTGTTTCACCTCACAGGCAGTTGGCCACTCCTGATTTCCTCAACTGTCATTAGCTCTCAGTAGTCCCTTTGTAACTGGGGTCTTTTTAACCTCAGAACACTGAGCTCTGCAGCTGACCAATCAGAGGGTGGGGGGTACAAGGAGGCAGCATCCTGGCATCTGCATAGGAATCAATGGGGGGAGCACATTTTACCCCTTTTGACCCATTTATGGGTCAAATTTCTAAAAAATCCCTTCTTAGTGAGCATCTACGTCATAGTAGGAGCGCTCTGCTCGTATTTCGTGTTCCTAGGTCCAGCGGTTTGGCCTGGGCGTTGATTTTACAGTGAGGGGGCTTTCTTTTATATATATAGAAGGAATTGGCTATACATCATCTAGGGTCCTTATTGGCCTTTAGGCCTGAGGCCATGAGGGTCCTTTTATCGATAACACTGTCTTTTTACCCTTTACACTGCTCCCCTTCCCAAAATTTGCCATCCGTGGTGACTGCCTCAGGTGTCCTCATCCTCATTATAGGGGTGGCTCTATAAGGAAATATGAAATATGAAAAATCCTTTTTAAAATCCCAAACTGGGCAGTGTGTGTGTGAAGTCTATTAATACAGAGCTTGCATTCAGATATCATCTGTATCCACAGTAAAGAAAAAAATATGCATGAGTCTAGTTTTTTGTCAGCCGTACCTACATGTCTTATTCCCCTCTTTACTACCCTTCCTTCTCACATTAAGAATTATACTGAAAACACTAAACCCAGTTACCCACAATGTTCAAATGCAGGCATGGATGTGAACTGTATCACTATCACTTTCTGGAATCCTAAACCAATGCTTAAGGCAGGGGTAGGAGCCCTGGCAGGGGAGGGAGAGCTAACAGCAATTAGCCTGTGCACTTGTATTTTTACAGCAGGGGTAACTGGCATTAGTATTTAATCATGATTCTCAATGGTGCACATAGATGCTTGACAAGAAGGTGGATTCATGGGCAATTTTTCTTAACTGTAGTTACATGTAACATACGAATGCAGACTTTTTTCTTTTATGTAACATACTGGACTATGAGGAAACTAAATAGTGGTGGGTTTTGTTTTGTTTTGTTTTGTAAAATCTGCTCTTAATAATTTAAAGAATGTAGTTTGGGAGATACAGTAATTTGTACATCACTTAAGTTTTGTTCTGTGCTATATTGTCCTGTTCTTCTTCCAGTATTAAAAAAAAAAGATTATCGCTAAATTTTTTCTATTGTATTTGTGCATCACAGTCAATGTGATAATTTGTTCTACTAATTCTTTCCAGAAAAGTTGGTTACTTTGTAGTCCAGGAAACATGTCACTTTATAATCCCATCTCAGCATCCCCAATAATAATTTTTGGCTCACCATATTAAATGTACTGGGATACACAGTGCATTTGTGTACACTTAGAATTATATTGGGGGGGACGGGATGAGAAACCTCAGGCCATTATTCTAAGCTCAGATTCTAACTACTGCAGACGAAACAGTTATCTATTTTTAAATGGTTATTTTGCACGCCATTAGCCCTGGTCATTAGCCTAGAAGGAGTAGTAATGCTGAATTGATCCAAGTTGAATCACGTATAAATGCAGTTTACACTGCATGAGCTCCAGTTTAATTTTGCTTCATCGCTTACTGAAGCATTTACTCCTCAGTCTCTCTACATACCAAATTCAAATGAATAGTGTGACACTCAGTTCAAAGAATATAAGAGCCATATCATTAAACTTCACTTGGAGGGCATTATCCATTTACAGGTAATGCAACTTAAGGAATGCCATAATAAAATAGTCACCTTTCTTATTGCAAATAGTCTGTAGAATTGCTAGGAGCTTACACTTATCACAGTGGCTGTTTGTAATAGGAATACAGTATTTATATACAACGTTTCCTATAAACTTTAGATACAGGGTCTCCAAAATGCTTTTAAACAATCTTTCAAAATATTGATTCCAGAGGAGTTGCCATGTTAGTTTTTTTGTAGAAAATGCAATAAGAATTTCTTGTGGCACCTTAAAAACAAACAAAAATATATTCCACCATATCTTTTCCAGGTTCTATTTCACAAAAATTTATGCTAGAATAAAAACAATGTTAAGTCTTTAAGGTGCCGCAGCAGTCCTGTTTCCATTTAAGGTACGCCAATGCTATTCTTCTCCTCAAAATATGAGATCAGCAGGTGATCAAATATTAATTTTTTGCAGAGGGATAAGTGACAGTAGCCATCCGTGACTTTTGGAACACTCTGATTCAAGTAATTTGACTGGCAGCATCCCTGTTGACAATCAAAATATTACTGAATGTTTATTTATTTCAATGTACTAAATAAACTTATTTCAGTCATCATTTGGCAAATAATATCAGGCTGCTTCACTATTAAAGGGTCATGCACATATCTTTCTATGCAGGTTCAGATTTGGGTGATTTGTTAATTATTTGTTCAGATTTTTCAATATTATAGTAGTACACGTTCCAATTAATTGAGCAGTTCAGTAGCTATTTACATTGGTTTCAATGAAAAATATGCTTCTGCCTACAATTCCTTTTGCCCCAAAATTTCATTTTTGTAAAGCTATATGCATGGGTCTCCAATCTGTTCCAGCCTGTAGGCATGTTTGGAATTCTGGCACAGGGTGGAATTCTACCACTGGAAATGCAGAGTATATAGGTTGTGTTCAGGGTCACCACCCTGAAACCAAGGCTTAAAGGCTGGCAATACTGTTGTGGTTGCCTACCAACAGCCATTGCGAGATTCATTTCTTAAAGCTACAGGCATTTCTTCTATCATTTTTGAGGGTTTTAACCTCCAAAGTATTTTTTTTAGAGTTCAAATTTTTCAGAAAACCTGGAGCTTTTCTTGTCTGTCCATGACCCCAGTGTCTGGATTTAAGTATCCACAGCTTTGGCCTCATTGAAAATGAAATATACTGATAATGAATTTTAAAAGAAAACTGCCACCTACATAGTGGCATTCTTGATTTCAGGGAATATCTGATTTGTCAATTGACTGGCATGCCAACCCAAAACATTACACAGTTTAACTCTACATTGATGTCATGTAATAATTCTGTGTAATAAAAGGTAACGGTAAATGTTCCCTTGCTCGAAAGCCAGTCAAGTCCGACTCTAGGGTTGCAGTGCTCATCTCCGTTTCAAAGCCGAAGAGCCAGCGCTGTCCGAAGATGTTTCCGTGGTCATGTGGCCGGCATGATTAAACACCAAGGCGCACGGAATGCTGTTACCTTCCCACCGAAGTGGTCCCTATTTATCTACTTGCAATTTCTTGCTTTCGAACTGCTAGGTTGGCAGGAGCTGGAACTAGAGACAGGAGCTCACTCCGTCATGCGGCACCCTCGGGTCTCGAACTGCTGAACTACTGACCTTCCACAGCCTGCAGTTCAGCATCTTAACCACTTGAGCCACCGCAGCTCCCTCTGTGTAATAAGTCATGTGTAATTCTGCATGTTGAGTGGGGCATTAAATTGTCATGTTTAAATATTTTGAACTGTCTGCTTCTGGTTTCATGTTATATTGTATTCTCAATAGTTATAAATGATGCTTGCATTTTTAACAACCTACTGCTTAGAAATTAATGTTATAGACATTTGTGAGAAATTGATACAGGCCAAATTCCAAGCTGGAAAAAATACAGTCCAGGTTCATTAAGTTTTTGATTTGACAAAGACTGTTTGGCTTCACATTAGCTCTAATCATGGGACTGGAAAAATGCTATAGATTAGGAGAGCTTTGCACCAGTGAACTAGCACAAAGCTGCCCTGGATACCAGAAGATTAAGTCCTTCATTTCTGCATTTCAGGATTTTTTTAAAATGAGTAAATCAAAGGGGGCTCAATGGAGAAGCAGCTATAAGTGGTGGAAAAACAGCCATTGCTTTTTGAATCACATTGTGTATGTAGGACAAGGGTTCAATTGATGTGATTTATAAGTGTGATTTATGACATTTTTCCTGTCTTGTACAACTTTATCAAGAGTTCATTCCAATATTGAAAAATCTCCAAAGGGGATGGAGTTGCACAATTGCAGATAAGCCACCAATAACACTTTATGGGTCAGCTGATATTCTTTCAGATCCTCCACAAAGAGTGATTCCAGATACAACCTTATGGGAAAGTATGAACTTCTATGACCATACTGAAAGTGACCCTTCTAGAGCTGCCTCCACTCTGACTGACTGTTACAGGCCTCTCTTTCTGATATCTCTTCTCCCCTCCCAGCTGACTTTACGTTGTTTGCAGCCTCTAATATAAGTGTACACTCCATGCATCTTGAGCTCTGGCTCAAGAAAGATTATGTTGGAATAAATTCTCTTGTGGTGCAATCCTCAGCAGACTTAAACCCTTCCATAAAAGTCAATAGGTTCAGAAAGGCAAAACATTTATTAGGATTGCACGGTTAGTAAGGAACCACAGAACTTCTGCTTTATTTCCTAGTGGTGATTTCCATGAGTGGAGCAGCTCAAAATATGACATTGCATGCATGCAAATCATTGCCCTTGTCATTTTGGTCATGCTGGCTCATGTGTTACTTTTTACATACAGTTGGCTGCAGTTGTACCCACAAATGTCTCTTAAAGGTCCATGGAACCTTACCTCAGAATGCACCAAAAAGCTATTTTTAAAAGAACACATCTGCTTCAAGTAACCTCAAGAAACCAGATGTTTGCTACACCATCAAAAGAGCAATTACAAAAAGAAGGTCCAGTTTTAATAGCAATTACGAAGCCATGAAGCTTCCTCCCCCCAAAGCAATGTAGAATAAACAAACGTTCCAGTGTTGCTAAACCAACAACATACCTGAGTGCGCTGGTCATTGGTTTTGCTCCGTTTATTTTGAAATTACATCAGGAAGGTCAGTGTCGAGGTGAAAATGCAATCAATTCATTGCAAGTCAAGCAAATCTTCAAAATTCACTTCCTTCTGTTGCCCAGGGGCTGCAGAGAAGCAGCACTTCTTAGCAATCTACTATTGTGCTTCCTGCTGGCATTTGCGGCAGATGTCTTCATAGGACAGCAACCTTTTCAGACGTGTTCATTCTTTCGGCATTTAGATGTGATTTATTTGACTGACTTAACAGTGCAGTCCTAAGGAGAATTATGCTCTTCTAAAATCTATTTAAATCCATATAAATTTAGAAAGGCATGACTCTGGTTATGTTTATACTGTTAGCTGCCATTTCCAAGTTCCACAGAACTGAGCAAACTTTCTTAGGATTGTTAACCTATTGACTTATGCTTTCAAATGATCTGTGAATAAAACTTCTAATTGTGTCTTAATTTGAGGTGTCATGATCTGGGCTGTGCAAGTAAAGACCTAGAAGGCCCAGGGAGCCTGAGTAGCAGTGGGAGGAGGCCAGGCTTACAACTCCCAGAAGTCCTTGAGAGGTTTTGGTGCCAATTTTATCCAATCAGAGAAAGGGGACTTATAATAAAAGACCTGGTACAGAAGGAAAGCTGTTCTTTCTTCCAAGAGAGCAGGGCCAGAGGGACGGCTGCTGCTGGGAGAGACCCTCACCCTGAGAGGATGGGTGAGTAGACTCAGGCCCAACTGAGAGAGTGAGCTAGGGACTGTGAGTCTAGTTGCGTTAGGGCATTTGGTTTCTTTTCTCTTCACCCACTTATTGCTATTGTTCTTGCATCTTGTTTGTTTCCCATATTGGGCTGACCTCCTGTAAAAATAAACCTTTTATTTGTTGTTTACTCTGCCTGGTCCTCACACCTATTATTTGGTCAAATAAGGGAGGTCTGAAGGTCTTGGGAGGGTGCCTGGGCCTTCTCAAGGGATCCTAAAACTAGAGTAGTGGCAGTGTCAGGTAACACCCCACCTGAGCCATGACATGAGGATACTTTGATTTGGAGATACTGAGATTTACCAGCATAAATAGCAATAAGATCCATATTGCTCAGTGCCAGTGTTTGCAAGAAAACTGCCTCAAATTTTTAGAAAACTCAACTGAAAGCTGACAGTTTTAACTACACTGCTGGGGATTAGTCTGAATTAAGACAGCTCATATTCATGACACTTCTGCAGTAAGCCATTCCTGAGAACACAACTGCAGCTCCTCCATTCATCTGGCTTTGTCAGATGCTGCCAAGGATGTTTGTCTTAGAGCCCATAGAGCCACTGCCCTAGCAAACCTGCTCTGCTTCACACCCTGATATTTTCTTTTATTGTCTATCTCTTTGAATCATTATATAAGATCATGTAAATATTAAAACACTTAGACCAGTGGGACATTATCCAGTTCTGGTTTTCTTTTAGACTAAGCAACATGATCATAGTGATATGAGGACAGTCCCTCTCATGTAACTTGTTCAAAGAGATGTTCAAAGAGATATTACTTATACTTAGGGATGGATATGAACTGAGAAAACATGGTTCAGTTCATGGTTCGTGGTGTGCGTGAGTCACAAACCACGAACCATCACTAATTTTTTTGCTCTAGATGAATTGGTTTGGTTTGTGAAGTTTGTGACACAGTAGGATACCCCACAGCTGCTAGAGACTCCCGATTCACAGGGGATCTCCAGCTAACTCTCCTCTACTTCCTATCTACGTTTGGTGAGGATTGCATTTATGGGGTCCAAGTTACGCTCCCCCCAAGAAGGTGCCCCCATCCTCCATTGTTTTCAATGGACTACAGTCAAACCAGAGAATTTCTCAGTAGAAACTGAAGGGGGGGGGCATTTTTGTAAGCCCAGAAGAACCAGTGCAATTTTTCCAGCAGAACCAGTGCCACTGTGGTACTGGAAACCCAACAGGACTAAGGTCAAGCCAGGAAAGAGCTTTGGGGGGATATGTCAGGCACAAGTTCAAAATTGTATACAATGGACCCCCTGCAAGCTACACACAGCAAATGCACAGGGAACCTCACCCTGCCCCCTCCTCCTCTACAATTTCTCCAGGTTTGGGGTGGATTACATTTCTGGGGTCCCAGTTACCCCCCCAAAAAAAAGTCTCCTCAGTGTTCTCTTGGGAAAAGACCACTGCAATTATAGGAGTCTATGGATGGCGGAAGACAGGAGGGCCTGGTGTGATGTGTTCCATGGGGTCATGAAGAGTCAGACTCAACTGTGCGACTGAACAACAACATGGAATGGCTCAGGAAAAAAGCCAGTGACACCAAACTCACAGGGAAACTTCTCCTGGGCAGAACCATCACCAGTTAAACACTGAAAGCAAGGCAAGCATCCCCCCTATGCTTACAATCCCCCCCCAACTCTCCAAAGGTGGGTTCTGAAGGACAAAAAGGCAGACATCCCCAGAGTTTTGACAGGGGCTCTGCAAAGTTATGCCACAACAGCTTAGTGGGTGCCCCAGCCTCACCACAGCAGTGGAAATTCGAGTTTTCAATTTAAAATGATTAGTGATGCAATGACAGAAATGCAATCATAATAAGAGACTTTCAACAGGGGCTCCCCAAAGTTACCCCATGACAGCTTGGCAGGAAGGGCATCCCAGCCCCATCAGTCCAGTGGGAGGCAGAGTTTTTTCATTTAAAGTGATTAGTGATACCAGCCATGACATCCAACAGACATCCAACAGGACAGGAGCTACCTGAAGTTACCCCATGACAGTTTGGCAGGCAGGGTACCCCAGCCCCACCTGACCAATGGAAATCAGATTTTTCCATTTAAAGTGATCATGAGGTAGGTGTTGTGTTATGAGGTAGATGTCATTTCATGAGGTAGGTGTTGTGTGAGGGAGCCCACTCCAACCTGGCAGAGGTGGTCATCCTCCCACCCAAGTGCCAATGCTGCAATCCACAGGCTGCAGGCGAGGTACCCAGAGAGGAGGAAGAATGGGGGACACACAGGGGGACAATAGGTCCAGAGAGGGGTAGCCCAGCAGAGGAAAACTGACATTGAGGAAGGCCAACTCATCCACCCTGGCTGGGTTCAAGTGAGAGCAGTGAGGGCTGAGAATGTCACCCAGATGGGAGAACACCCACTCGCTCTGGACACTGGTGGGAGGGCAGGAAAGGAGACTTATGGCCACACAAGAGAGGTTGGGCAAGATGGCAGCCTTGCAGGACCAGTACTTCAGGGGATCAGTAGAGGGGGGCTCAGGGGACTCAGCAAGGTACTCCCTCATCATCATCTTTGCTGAATCCTCCACCATCGCGTGCCTGGCATTCCCAGCACTGCTGACCTCTCAGTTCACCACTGACAACTAGTAACAAGGCTTCTCCCTGATTGGGCTCATGGAAACAGAGGTGCCGGGCTGAGCCTCCTCCCCTCCTCCCCCCAGTCTCTCCCACATGTTGTTCCCTCTGGCCATGTCTGCTGGCCTGTAGTCCCTGCACTTCTTTGCAGACCTTATGCTTCCATTGCATGAGCTCTGCATTCCAGAGAACAATGCTGCCTTTTATTCTGAGGTCACAGGCCAGCCTGTACTCCCCTTCCTTGCAGAGAGGATAAAATCTGGTGGTGACACCCATCCACAACCTCTCCGTCAAGGCCCTGACCCATGGGAGATCAGGCATCCCCTCGGGACCTGGCTGCAGTGCAGAGGCGAGCATCCAATCTTGCCCTCGAATTAGGGGACTGACTTGCTCCAGGCTGGCTGTACGGGCACAGAGCATGTTGCTGGTGTTCTGGAAAGGCTTGAGGCCATGCACCATTTGGGAGAGGGTCAGCCAGTTATTGGAGCTGACGCTGAGCTCCTCTTCCCCGTGCAGAATGGTCATGGAGGTGATAACATCCTGCACTATGCTCTTCTACTCCACCAAATGTGCAATCACGGTGTAGGTGGAGTTCCAGAGGGTGGGTAAGTCCAGGTTGAGCCAGTACTTAGGCTCATCCCCTTCCCCTGCCTCTTGCACAGCAGATGGGCAAACTCAATACTGCATGAGAAGTGGGTGGCCATATGCCAGCAGGTCTCAAGCAAGACCGCATCTCAAGGGTGGCAGCATCCCAGGTTGCCCTGACACTGCTCCTGTTAACAGCCTCAGAGCATCTTTCACCACCATGTGAAGTGTGTGTGCCAGGCAGATGATGCCCTTGAGGTGCACAGCCTTCATTGCTGCCAGTATGCTGGCAACAGCATCAATGACCATGTAGCCACGGACGATGTTGCCACTGTTCATCCACTGCTCATCCACTCCCTCAGTCTACTCTGTATCACAGTGGTGATGTTTTTTGCTGTGCAGTCTGCAGCCATCCCCTGTGACTGGAGCAGAACCACTTTGTAGCCCAGTGGCAGGACTGTCCCCTCCTGGGGCCTGGGCTGTGCCCCGACAGTCCAGACAGGTCCTATGGTTGCCACCAGTGAGCTGTGTGAGAGAGGTAGTCATGCTGCTGACTTCTCCAGAGGTCTGTTGTGAAGTGCATGGTTTCGCCTTGCACTCTGGGGTGCTCATCCTTGACCATCGTCACTGTGGAGCAATGTATGGCGGGCAAGACTCATTGGCTCATGGTCCTCCACAAGGGAATGGAGTACCAGTGAGCCAGGTGTTGCAGCAGCCAACAAAAGGTTATGTCCTCCATGAGGGAGAAGCGTTGGCCATCCACAGCAAATCTTATAGACAATGCCAGTGACTGCTTCCTGGGCCCTTCAAGTAGCCCTTCTTGGGAATGACCTCTTGGACGGGTTCCTGCAGTGATGTCCTACTACCCATGCCCCCCTCAGTGTGGATAGCCTTTCTTGGAGGGCCCTTCTGCTTTTCCTCTACTTCTTCCTGCAACCTCTTCTTCCTCCCCCTGGTGCACCCTTTGCAGGTACCTGTTGAAGATGGAGGAGAACAAATGTTGGGGGGTTGCACCCCTCTGGACATGAATGTGGCACACCTGGCACTCTGCCACAAAGAGGTCACTGGGGAGGGTGCTGAAATGTTTCCAAAGTATGGGCTGGAAACACTGTCCCAGTACTGGGGAAGGTTGGAGGAGGAACCTGGACTGGGAGGGGCCATGGAGAGGTGTATTGGAGGCAGGAGCAGCAACAGAGAGTGGTGTGAAATGGGGAGGATGCTTCCTCTCCCCTCTCTGAATCACTGTCAAAGACTTCTCCAAAGAGTGTTATCAACAGCTGGCCTTTGGGCAGTGCTAACAGCTCTTTGTCCTCTGTGGAAAGCCCCAGGAACAGATCAGGGAAAAGAGGCTCTGAGACCTCTGGTGATGCATGAGAGGGGCAGGCTTCTATGGGCTGGCAGGATGGGTTTGGTACCCAGGGACTGGGGTCCATGTTATGGGTGTGTGCAGGATTTCTTCCCCCCACAATGAGCATCCTTTGCACCTATTTTCACCCTCATGGCACAGAGGGGTCGGTTCACAATCAGGAGGGGTGGGAGGGTATAAAATGTGGGTCCTCAAAAAAAACCTCACTAGCTAAGCTCCTCTGCTCAGCATGGGCAGAGAGAATGGTGACTCAGAGCCCTGTGTCCACCAAAACCTCAAACCCTCAGCAGAGGAGAGGAATAAAAATCAAAAGTTGGGTCATCAGATGAGGAACCCACTAGCTAAGCCCCTCTGCTTGGCATGAGTAGAGAGATGGGGTGGCTCTGATCCTTGAGTCCACCTAAGACTCCCAAACCCCAGCAAGGGAGATGAATTGCAATCAAAATGTGGGTCCTCAGCTGAGGAACCTAATAGCTAAGGCCCTCTGCTTGGCGTGAGCAGACAGATAGGTGGCTCTGATCCTTGAGTCCACCTAAGACCCCCAGACCCCAGCAGGGGAGACGAAGCACAATCAAAATGTGGGTTTTCAGCCAAGGAAACCACTAGCTAAGCCTCTGTGCTCAGTGTGAGCAGAGATGGGTGGCTCAGAGCCCTGAGTTCACCAAGATCCCCCAAACCTCAGTAGGGGAGAAGAATCACAATCAAAATCCAAAATGTTGGATTCCTCCTAATATATGGAGACCCATGTTGCTGCAGCTGCCAGATCTGCATTCTTCCATCTTAGGCAAATCAGGCTACTGAAGCCCAGGACTTAGCTACAGTCACCCATGCAATGGTCACTTCCAGGCTTGATTACTGCAACTCACTCTATGCAGGCTTACTCCTGAAGATGATCTGGAAATTACAGCTGGTACAAATTAGGTGGCCCGCCTGCTGACATCGACACATGTGCGGGCTCATGTTGAGCATGTTCTTTGTCAGCTGCATTGGTTGCCAGTTATTATTATTATTTGTTTATTTATTAAATTTCTACCCCACCCTCCCATTGAGTACCGGATCCACTTCAAAGTGCTGGTAATCACCTTCAAAGCCTTATATGGCCTGGAACCAACATACCTAAGGGACCACCTCTCCTGGCAATCCCTGGCCCAAAGGATGTCCACCTAGCCTCGACCAGGGCCAGGGCTTTTTCTGCCTTGGCCCCCACCTGGTGGAACATGCTCCCTACTGAGATCAGGGCCCGGCAGGATCTTATTTAATTCTGCAGGGCCTGCAAGTCAGAGCTGTTCCGCCAGGCTTTTGGCTGAGGCAGTGGACATCCACACATGGCCCCCCAAAGTTGCTGTCTCACACCCACTGATAACTGGCCATGCCTACCTACATCAATGGACTGGACTCTCCCTATGGCAAGCTATGATTATTGATTTTATATGCGTATAATGTGTTTTAAAATTTTATTGTATTTATGGAAATGTCACCCATTTTGAGCCCGTTTATGGGATGGGCGGGATATAAATGTGAAAAATAAATAAAAAATAAATAAATAAATGTGGGTTCTCATCCAAGGAAGAGGAACCCACCAGCTAATCCCCTCTGCTGGACGTGAGCAGAGAGACAAGGTGGCTCAGGGCCCTGAGTCCATCTAACACCAAAACCTCAGCAGGGGAGAGGAGTTTCCAATCATGAGGGAATGTGCTCCTTTAGTTCACTTTTAAAAAGTTCCCTGCCTCTCTCTGTAATTTTGAACAGCGGAGAGAAAAGTGGCTACAGAGCTGAGGGAGATCTTTCTGATCTCATAGAGCAGAATGGGAACTCTGCTATAGACAGCTTTGGAGGTCTCCAATTTTGCCACCCATTGCCTTGGAGTTTTGTAAACAGTTTAATTGAGTGGAGACAATCTGTCTGGAAAATGTAATAATTCATGACTGCCACAAACCACCACAAACAGCACCAAAGTTTGTGAAATGTTCGTGTCAGGCACCCTTCCACAAACATCGCTTTGTGAACCACCCAAAATTTGTGATGAACTTTAGTTTGTGAGGCGGTTCGTGCCCATTCCTACTCACAATAGGGGATAGTAAAGGGTGAGATTACCAAATTATCTGGAAGGAGAGATTAATAAAGAAGCACAGGATTGTAGTATTAGTGAATTATTTGTGTCAGTTAAATCAGAGAGAGAGAGAGAGAGAGAGAGAGAGAGAGAGAGAGAGAGAGAGAGAGAGAGAGAGAGAGTAACGCTGGCCGGGACTGCACAAAGCAGCCAATGAACCCAGCCAGTGTCTTCCGAGTGGCAGTTTTTTCGGCCTAACACTAAAGGAGTGCATTTTAGAACTTTGGCACCCAAAACTCTTTTATTATAAGGGAGAGATAACTAACTGAAAGTGTCAGTTCAGACTGAAACAGCACTGGACAATGAAAAGTCAATGTTGCTATTAGGAAAGGGACTGAAAATAAAAACCAGTAACATAATGATGCATTGCTATAAATTTGTGGTGGGGTCACATTTGAAATTCTGCTTTCTATGTCACAAAAAGCATATCATAGCACTGGAAAATTTACAAAAAAGAGCAACCGGAGTGATCATGAGGTTGGAAGGAAGATCTTAAGTGTGAAGTTTGTGGTGTCTCAGTTTTCGAAAGAAGACTAAAGAAAAATATGATAGAGGCTTAGAAAATGAGGTATGATATGGGAAAAATGAATAGAGAGAAGCTGCTCTCTCTTTCTCAAATCACATCACTAAAATTTAAGGCCCCCAATTAAATTGACAGGATGTTATGTTCAGAATGGATGAAGGAAAGAGCATGTCACCAATGCATTGTTATGGAATTCACTGCCGCAGGATGTGATAATAATGGCCACTGGTTCTGACAGCTTTAAAATGGGAGAAGAAAAAAATCATTAAAAATAGAGCCATCAATAGCAACGATACTTAAAAGGAACCTTCGTTTTCAAAGGCACAGAACCCCAGGCACTGAAGAGCTACATCAGAAGACGACCCTTTCCAGACCTGTTCTAGACTTCCAAGAGATGCTGGCCATTGTTGGGCAGAGAATGTTGGACTAAGGACCCTTGGTTGACTGAGCAGGGATTGTCTTATGAATAAGGGCAAGCTGTCTCCAAAAACCTAACCAAATGGTTCCTATCTTGTTGCTGTACTTAATGAAGAGAAACGTATGTCTGGTTTCAGCAGACTGTGTGTCTGGATTAGGTAATCATTGTTGGGGTTTTTTCCCCACACATGGAAAGAAATGTATTCCAAAGATGTTCAATCAACACATGAAGCCTTAAGCCTGAACTCAGTTGCATATCAGTAATAGCATTATACCCAGGATTATGAATTAAGTGGTTAACAGATGGCAGGACTACGTTTGTACTGTTCCTTCATCACTTCAGTAATTCCTGTTCCACTCATCTCAGTGGTATTTAGTTCAAACATAAGTGACAGCATTTCTGAATAAAATTTTTCATCCCTAAATGTTCATCCCTTGACAGATGTGTTGCAAAGATCAAGAGAAACACCAATGAGAATTGTTTCAAAACAAACTGAATCCCTGGCTAGCAACTAAGTTTTAACAGAGACCATGTTTTGAATTGAGCAACAGTGGTTCCACCCACTGGCTCAGTCACTCCCGCATCAGTAAAACACAACCAGCACTTGAACTGTTTTTTCTCTCCAGTGTGAGAGCAGCAGCTGAGCTTATGCAGTGTTCTTCATTTATGAACTTCAGTTTGAAGCAGGCTTCAAACATGACATCTTCCTTATAGGAGTAAGCAGCTGAGATACGTAATGAGACAATTCTTTGGAGCCTGGGAAGGAAGGAGGCCTTCACTGGGCTTGCAGGAAATAAAACAGTATGCACAAAAGTATCTTTTGCTTGGAAACAGACCGGAACCCTATGGAAGTTCAGGCCCAAAGGGTGTCAAGTATCTCCCCAGACTATAGTTGCCCACACACACACACAGGCACTTTAAATGAAGCATCACATTATGTGTAAATTTCATAATTCTTCTTTCCTCAACAATATTTTAATAGAGTAGTCCCCAGGGTTTATGTTTTAAAGGGGGAGAACAAGAAGAAGAGATTGGATTTATACCCTGCCCTTCACTACCCAAAGGTGTCTCAGAGCGGCTTACAAACAAGAGTAGGGGCTGCGACTTTCCCCCCTTGTGGTGTTTTTTCTTCTTCTGTAAATTTCTACCACAAAGCTACTTTGGCCTGCACTGTTGCCAAGAGGCCTCCATTTTGTCTCATGGCAGGGGCCATGTTCTCGCTGAGAGTTACATCAGGCCAGAGAACAAGGGTTTTGGCTGTTTCTGAGACAGAAAACAGAGAGTCAGCAGAAGGAACAGCACTGTACCTAATTTCATCAATCTAAAAATAGGCTGTTTCAGGGAGAAGCCACTCGTCACCCATCTGGCTGTTAATTAATGACTCGGTGATTAATCCGTGTGCCTTAAGATATATAAAGAAAGTCGTATCAGCATTTCCCAAAGTTAAGGCTTAGATCCCACAGAGGATATTGGCGGATGGAAGGAGGTAATTTTCACTGACTGCCTCCTCCCAATGCAGACTTCTGACTCCCTTTCTCCATACTGTTCTCTTATGTGCATTCCTGATGTGTGTGGAGCTGCAAAACTTTCACTGATGCATGTCCTCTTCCCCTGTTTTGAATCATGCTTTTGAATCACAGCATGTTCTGCCCTGTGCAAGTTTTTGCATACCGTGTTTGGTACTATCTTGTGAACTGCAGCATGCCCAGGTGTTTTACTTTCAGGGCTTCTCCCTTTACAGACTTCCTTGATGCTCCATATGACGCCTTTCTCACAGGCTCTCTCAGTCTCTTACCTTTTTCTAAAGACTTGCTGATTTGGATTCAATTTTTTAATATACATGTCATCTCATACTATACACATTTGAGAGGAGGAGGAAGAGCTCAGTGGTAAAGCATCTGCTACACATGCAACAGGACCCAGATTTGATCTCAAAGGATCGTGTGGTAGGTGATACGAAAGAGATCACCCTGAGACTCCAGTAAGCCACTGCCACTCAAAGTAGAAAATACTGACCATGACAAACCAGGCATTTGACCAAGGATAAGGCAGCTTCGTGCGTTCATGCAGGCCTTTTATCTTTATGGTACTACTGAGCTTTAGGCCCTATAACAGTTTAAAAGTATAAATATTTAGCCTGTATGGATAATACCGATACACCACTAAGAAAAATATTTGATGATGTCACTTTGAACACACACACACACCCAATCTCTCTCTGTGTGTGTGGAAATCAGATCTACATCTTGAACATTCATCTCAAATAAGTAAACTCATGTGTTCAGTTTGCTCCTGGTGCTTAAACTTGTATTTTTGGCAAATACTTCCAAAGCAATTTTTTAAAACAAATGTTGGGCTATAGTTCAAAATCCTACTGAAAATGGCCCATTCTTTATTATTGTTGTAAAAACCTGATCCAAAAACTTCATCCTAACTAGCTAATATTCTGACAACTAGCTAATATTCTGACAACATCCTAACTAGCTAATATTCTGACAACATTTACGTTATTTATTCATTATTCTGGCACCTGACCATCTAGTTTAGAGTTCATGCAGGTCAGAGGGAGGAGAGTGAAGTGAGATCAGCACAGAGTTATACACAGATCTACTTCCAAATTTGCATCAATAAGACTGTATTTGGTAGGATTAGCTAATATTCTGACAACATCCTAACTAGCTAATATTCTGACAACAAAGATCAGCACAGAGTTATACACAGATCTACTTCCAAATTTGCATCAATAAGACTGTATTTGGTAGGATTCTGTTTAAGTATGTTTTGCTTTCTTTTCTTCTCTCTCTAGTTTTGCAGTGGCTATGCTTGGGGTCAGAAGATGTCCTTGTGGACACTGACATGCCGACATGCAGCACTCTAGATGGGAGTGGGACAGAGCTTAGAAAATATTACGTTCCTTTAGTGATAGGTAGCATCTGTTGTGTCATCTTAATGGATTGGATGCAGCAATTTGGTGCTGACGGTTGCAGATATTTCCTGCCTTCCTCTCCAGCAACCATTTATTCACACAGTCACAGGACTCCCATGGAGTAATAACCAAAAAGATTGACTGCAGGGGTGCAAGGGCAGGGGGTCTTTCTGCCTTTTCCAACAGCAGATAAAGTTCTGTGGATTGGGCCCATGGCACTGGGAGGGGGTCCATTTTAAAATAAAAAATAGAGTTAAACCCTGCCCCTACCCACATCTTATTTTCCTCCATTCAATTTCTGTGTTTAATATAAGAAGGGAGGAATAGGGTTTAAGCTCTGTGTTTGTTTAGATGCTTTAGATGTGAATAGGTAGACTCATACAAGAAGATTTGTTATTATGTTTCATATATATTATTTATTATATATATTATTTTTATTATATTTGGTTCTCCCTTCTTTTTTGGATTTACAGATGTTCACCTTTGTCCATGAGAATTTTAGTTGACTATAAAACAGGGGTTGTTTGACATGGAAATGAATAACTGGTATAACAAAGAACTTGTGTAATAATGGAAATAAGGGGAAAGAATAAAATATTTTAAAACTAAAATAAACAATTAACTTTTTGTAGATTTGCAGATTGTAGATCATGGATTTGCATGCACTTGTACTTAGTTTACTTTGTCTGTAACAAAATTTATTTGCTTCATTCAGGAAAACAAAAAGTACCAATCAGACAGAGAGGAAACTAGTCCTCTGAGAAAAATACTCTAGGAAGAGGAAAAAAGCAATCAATCTGAATGAAGAAAGGATATCCTTCAAAAGGAATAGTAAAGACTTGGAAAAGAATATGCACACTTTCTGTAAATTGGATTTATTTAAAAATCAGACCAAGTTTGCCTTTGGGATCAATATTTGTCTAACAGATAAGTTTTCAACAAAATAATTGTATCTTGAAAATGCAGATATCCTAAAGCTCCCAGGCACAATCCAGTACAGAATTAACCATATTAATCAGAATCACTAGACTTAAGGGCAGTCGACTCTCCTTTGCATTGTGACACCAAACTCCATTTTGTAAGAATGTTTAAAACTCGTGTTAGTTCAGAGTCTTTAATTACAAGTAAGAGATTTTTGTAGAACATTGAAAATGGCTTTCAGAAAAACCTAAGGGCTACTTTATAGGGATTTTATGATTTTGATGTGTTATTTTCACTTTGTGAGTTGTCTCAAGGAGGTATCCGGAGAGATATTAAATATGTTTGCTAAATAAATAAAAATTCACCTCCTGTCAAGTTCTGTCATATAGGATTGCCAGACTCCGAACAGCCCCCTGACCCCTGCTGCCATTCAGTAGGCTGGCGGGATTAAGGCAAAAGTCTCTGTTGTGTTGTTGGCATGATGTCATCTCCACAGTGGATTTGGAAGGGATGTCACACCGCTCTAGGATTGAGTGGAAACTCTATGGTTTTACAATAGACATTCCATTAAATCCAGGACTGGCACGATGTCATTTCAGGCGCACCCTGTAAATTACATGATGGCATCTCTCATGTCCCCTCACCCTAGTCTCCTGCTGAGTGCCAGATACCAGCTGGCAGCCCTAATTATGAGGGCAAGGCAAAGGCATTGAGCTAGACCCTACAACTCCATTCTGCTAATAGTGGAGTCTTCCTCTTGTGAAAGAAGGCTTCCACTGGTAGAAGAAACTCATATACACATATGCATACCACCAAACCACCCAAACAAAGATCCTGATAATGGAATATCAATGCAGAGGGAAGATCTGAACGATCATTTCACAAAGAAAATGAGTGTATGTTGGGGGGGGGGATAGAAACAGAATACTGTGAGGTCTACCACATGTTTAGCAAATAGATTTATTTATCCATTTTGGCAGGATTTAATCATGTCTATTTTCAACAACGATTTGGAGACATTCACATACTGCACGGATATTTCTTAATATTCTTACAATTTCCCATTATTAATACTCGCCAGATCCTTGTAGACTGTTTTTTTAGAAAATAAAAACCTTATTGTTCAGAACTGGCCACAATTTAATACCTTGCAGTTAATAACATCTTGCCAGATATGAAAGATATATCTTCCAGCATTAAAAAGCCAGCAAGAACATTAAATACTGTGAAACATACAGCATCTTAAAATGTGTCTCATAAAACAGTTCTTACATAGGCTAGAAGCAGACTGTAAGAACAATATTGTCAGTTTAGTCCCTTTTGGCCTAACATCTAAAAGAGAGTAGGATAAGCACCATACAAGACTCAGTGAGGAGGACCTTGTACAGGACAGGAAAGGTGTGTCCACTGACAAAGCCCTCTCTCTGGTGGCCACCCACCTCACGTCTGAAAGCAGGATGCAGAAGGCTTGTGAAGAAGATCTCATCTGGTACCTGGACAGTAGAAGAGGATGCAGCACAGCCCTTCAAGTACCCTGATCCCAATCTGTAAAAACCAGCATTTTGAATTGTGCCTGGAAATAAATGAGCAACTAGTGCACAACTTTCAGCAAAGGGGTAATACTATCCCTGTATCCTGCCCCTGACAGTAGCCTGACTGCCACATACTGAACAAGCTGAAGTTTCTTTCTATCTAGTACTGCTCATATGGCTATCACCTTAAGCAGAACAAACTGAAGTTTATGGTATCAGAGAACAGCTGAAGTTTGAGGGCAGTCTTTACCTGAGATAGAGGACTGACCAAAGCACACAGAGTAAACAAAACATGAGAGAAGGCTCAAGAAACTCTTAGAAGCCTAGTTGTTGCCACCACAATTCACATATCACTTCTATAGCAGCACATGTAGAAGGTGCTTGGAACTCAGTCTGTAGGGATGTGTTTATGTTATGCTGTTTATTTAGACAATTTATATGCCGCCTCTCCAAAAACCTGCTCAAGGTGACTTGCTGATGATAAAGGTGAGTCTATCCTAGCTGGACAACCAGTGTGGTACAGAAGTTAGAATGGTGGACTACAACATCTGGAGTTCAAATCCCTATGCGCCCAGCTTTTATCTTGTGAGAATAAAGCTGGAAGGGTAGATCTATTATGCTGGCCTGAGGAGGAAGAGTGGGATACAAATGGATTAGACAGCAACACATATTTTCAACTTAAGTCAATTTTTAACAAGGGAAATAACATTTCTTTGCCAGGTTATTCCTGCAACCGCACTCTGACTGGATCTAGAAAAAGTTCAAACCATCTGAACCTCAGACTGTCAGAGAGAGAGAGAGAGAGAGAGAGAGAGAGAGAGAGAGAGAGAGAGAGAATATTTATATATGAGTCATATACATGGAAACATATCCATAAAATTCCTACTAAGGAATTAAAATTAATGAGAAATATTTTAATTCCATAACACTTATGGTACAGTAATGTGTGGAGGGCTAAACACAGAATAGCTTCCAACAACAAAAAAGGGACCTTTTTAGCTATTTAAAAGCATGCAAAACTATTAGGATTTCTGCAGATGCATCATCACATGGAATAAGGACATTCTCTTCCAAGAGTTGCCATGATGATACTGTATAACCTACACAACAAGGCAATTAGTCCTACTAAGCAATGATGTGCCCAAGTGAGGGGAAAGTTCTGGTAGAAAAAACTGACATGAGTATTTGAATGTTTCAGTAACTTGTTTATTGGAATCACATTCCATGTAGAAGCTGACTATCATTCCCTATTTGCTGTTTTGGATTCTAAACACTTGGATGAATTACCACCAAGATCTAACCATGCAACACATGAGATGTCACTTCACGATCTCTTGATATACCACAGAACTACCTCAGTGCTTCAGATACACTTTTCTGGGCAGCTGCCAGATATGCTATCAAACTAATGTGTTCAGAAGGAGGTTTTGACAGAATGGAGTGTTTAGGATCTGACAATGGGCCCTAGTTGTCCTCTGACCTCTTTAGGCAACTCACAGGGGGCCTGTGTTACCACCATGCCTTTCCCCCTCCATGAAAGAAATGATGAAGTAGAATGTGGAATCTTCCCAAACCTACACTCTATTATCTTCATTCCCTTACCTCTCAGCATATTAGTCAAGAACCTTGACAAATGGAGCCAGCCAAGCAGAACTGCTCAGGAGACAGAAATTATGCATTACACTCCCATTGTTTCCTTCCCAGTTAAATCCATGGGGACCGTAAGGATTGCCAAAAGGAACTATGACAAGCAGCACAGAACCAGATGCCTAAGAGCACTGAAGCCAGGAGATGTGGTCTGGAAAAGAGTCTTATGTAAAAGGGAAAGTGAAATGACATGCAGAGACCCCTCAATCCTAATTGGTTGCCATACTAGCAAGAAACATCCACACCTACTGAATATGTATTGTAGAGGTGATGGATTCTTTGGAGTGCTCACAGGCATGCCCCACCACACAACAACACATGCTAGATTTCTCTGACAGATGTTCTAACTATTTCTCTTTTGAGGAAATGACAATATGAATTATACAGAGCTGATGATCTAAATAACTATATACCCAAGCAAGTTAAAGACTGATGGAAAGTGCCATCAAGTCACAGCTGACTTATTGCAACCCCCTGGGAGTTTCAAGGCAAGAGAAGTTTAGAGGTGGTTTGCTATTGCCTGCCTCTGCATCACAACCCTGGTATTCCTTGGAGGTCTCCCATCCAAATACTTGCCAGGGCCAACCCCGCATAGCTTCCAAGATCTGATGAGATTGGTCTACATCAGGATAAATGTAATTAAGTATCGACAAACAAGTCTGGATTCCAGGTCCTAAGTAGAGTTAGACCTTTCTAAATCCATGGATTTCACTTGATTTAAAAGTGTAACTCTCTTTAGGATGGCATTGTATGTCTATTAAATGAACTGTAACTGTGGACTGTTTCATCTCCATAGTTGTCCAGGAAAGTGGTCAGAATTTAGATATAAATATGGAGCAGCCATTTATGAGAATGGGGAAAATTAGTCATGCAAAACATACTCTGAGCACAGAAATCTGCAGAAAATATATATCTGTACCAAGGAAACTGTACAATCCTGACTGCAGGAAAAGTCAGGATCCAGTACTCTTTGCCCCCAGACTGCTTCAGATGAGTAACTTTTTTTTGGTTAATCTTTTAGCCTCCAGCCAAGGTTGCCTTTTAAAGGATTAAGTGCAGCTGCAAAGGTGATGTCATATTACTCAAAGGTATTGCTAATGGGAAAACAGTGCTGTTAAAAATGATGGAGAGATTTTGTGTGGAATTTTACTTCAAGGAAGTATCATGACAAAACACAACCCAAGCACGGGTGGGGATGTAGCTAAGACCAATTTGGAGACTCTTGACATTGCTGTCATGGTAAAACGCCCCTTCACTGTGAGTACAGAACATATTTGAGATGAGTTTAATTACACTTATACTAGACAGCCTCTCTTTTATTTACATGTGAATAAAGGCAAAAGACACAAATATTTTGATTGTACATATTAAAATATTATTATTAAATACTATGCAAACACTAAGCGGTGATGATAGCTGTCAATATTATTAAATTGAAGACATTTTTTCCTATATCTTTCTTATGAAAGAAGCTGGGCCTTGGAATGTAAACAGATATCCTTATTCAGTGGGAAAGCATGACCAAAAAGGGACCTTGGGTTGTTTTTCAGAAGTGCCACCACTGACGCTTTCATTCTTCTGGTTGTTTTAAGCAAGGATCTTTTTATGCAAGGCTTTAAAATTGATTTAGAAAATGCATGGAGGATTGGCCTTTCTGCAGGTGGTCCCTACTCCATGATTGCTTGAAATGTGACTGCTATGCTTAGATACAGCATTGGATCCAGCCAGTATTTCCACTAGTAACAAAAGGGTGGGCCCAAAAGGCTATGCTAAGCCTGTGTGGTTAAAGTCCATGAGAGATGGGGGTTCTTGTAATTAGGAGAATTACTGGCTAGATCCAGCTCATAGTATATTCTGAACTACCTGATTCTGGTGTTTAACAGGGAGCAGCTATAATTTAGCTAGAAAGTATATGTGAGCCTACATTTTCTGATAGATTATCACAATGCAGAATTACAGACTTTCAGGATGGCAGCAATAGGATTTCAAATTTCTCTTAGAGATGGTAATATACTGATCATGGGATGTGGTAACCATGCAATATCCTACTAGGAGCTGACTGGGAAGTAAAAAGTAGCCCTGGAGCAAGCCGAGTAGCCCCTGCAGTACTGTACTACAATGCAGCTCTGCAGTGCAAACAATGGGTATTAGCTCACCCACTGCTCCCTCCTGAAAACTGGTAGCAGTGTAGGAAATGACAACTGGTGAACTGACACCGGTTACCATTGCTGATGAATGGTCTAAGCCAAATGGCCCCTGAGGCTCTGGCAAAGTAGCATTGTTTGCTCCTGCCCACCGGTGGCCCTCTAGAGCAGTGGTCTGCTCGGAAATTTCCTTGTCAGTTAAATGGCCGGTCTGCCCCTGTATGGTTAATTAATTAATTAATTATCATATGGCAGTGTGTGTAGTATAGCCAGGAGATCCTACGATTGTCTGGCAGCCAGAAGTTCTAGCTCTTTTAGCATTATGTACCACTAGGTGGTGAGCTAGACTTATTTTTAAGGCAAGAGATGTTTCAGAAGTTGTTTGCCTAGCCTGCCTCTGCATCATGACCCTGGTATTCTTTGGAGGTCGCCCTTCCAAATACTAGCCAGGGTCTACCCTGCTTAGTTTCCAAGATCTGATGAGATCAGGCTATCCTTGGCTATCCAGGTCAGGGCACCCCTGTATGGTATTATGAGCATGAGAGTAGCAAACTTTATCTCTCCAGACAGATGGCACTATCTTCATGAGGAAAAGAATCGGCACTAAGCTTGCAGCCACTGTAGAATAGTATACTACTATGGTTCAGTGGCTCCCCAGACCGAGACTGGTGAGTCCCCGGGTTCAAATTCCTACGTAGTCACGGTGCTCAGTGCACAGTCTTAGGCCGGTCACACGGTCTCAGCCTAACTTACTCACATAATTGTCGAGAGGACAAAATGGGACAGGAGAACTCAAGTCCTCCGTCCCTCTTCAAAAAGGGCTAGCACAGCAAATGTGGCTATATTGTGGTATAGTGACTGTCAGACTGAGATCTGGGAGACCCAGGTTTGAATCCTGACTGTGCCATGGAAGCTCACTGGCTGGCCTTGGACCAGTCACACACTCTCAACCTAACCTAAATGAATCAATAAATGAAATAAATTAAAAAACAATGTGTTTTTCACAGTGTGGGGCTCAGTCTGGGCTTCAAAGGGCTATAAGAAAAATAGAGCTACATGCCAGCTACATGTATAATAGTAGCAAACCCCCCCCCAACTGTGAAGACATGTCATTTGGAAGATGAAAGAGACAATACAAAAACATAAACAGGCTGTTCATCTGAACAACAAAACCTACACATGCTTAGGTTTATTTTATTTTTTATAAAAACATTTATTAATGCCAGTGTATGGTCAGAGTAAGGAAACAAAAACTAAGCTGAGTAGCAACCAATGCCAAATGATATCAAAATATGTCTTTTAAATGAGCACAATATTTCATTAGCTCTCAGTTCATTATTGAAGTCCTCATTATCCGCTTATGAATCCTTTAAAGAAAGTTGCTACAGTCAATCCGGATTCTGGTAGAACTTGGCACATGAAGTACAATTTACCTGTCCATCCATACACAACACATCTCACTCTCTTAAAGCATTCACTCATACGTACTGACATGATGCATATACATTGTGGCTAAAGCCATGTATGGCCTAAAGCGCATACAGTAATCCATCCTAAACGTAACATGTTTCTACACTGGTAGCAAGTCTGCTGTATTTACAACTGATGGTCTTACTCTGTAGATGGGAATTTGCTTCAGGATCACTTTTGGAATACATGTTTAAAATGTTCAAGTTGTCAAGTTCTTTATCAAATCTGATGTATCTACAGGAAGATCCATTTGATCATGTGCAAGAATTCTAAGGCAATAGTAGTAGTTGTTCCACAGGGCTAGGGCTGCTGTTGCAACGATCTTTTTTCACATGCTCAGAAAGTCTCTTCCTTCTTAAGACGCAGCCAGGCATAGTGAGACATTCATGATCTGTAGGTTGTTGGCTCAAAGGTCTAAAACATCCTTTTGTTTTTAATTGTTCATGGAATAGCACCATAGAAATTGCCACCACAAAAGTCTTGTCTTCAGAAAATAATTTTTTCTCCTATCAACTGCCTGGTCTTTTGGAAGCCACTTTCACTTTTGTTTTTGACTAGTTTAAAATAAAAAAATAATATGCTCATTCACAAAAAAATTCAAGGAAATGCAGATTAGCAGCTCATTACTACTGAAATGAAATCTATAACTGGCGTTTTTGGATTATCCTGGTCCTGATCATTTCTTTTGCTTACTGGACAAGGGGCTGCAACAGTCATGCAAAGTGCCACTCCATGGTCTTATGACTCGCAGTGTAAAATTTAAGAGCTTGGCAGATACAGAGTCCTTTTGCAACAAGAAACCCAGTATATTCAGTCACAAACAGTGTCGATACTCTGGATGTAATAATAGTTATGATCAACACAAAAAGCTGCAGACATTCCAATATGTCACTCAGTCAAAACTTTCTAAAGGTCAAATGATTGCGTTGATGTAGTATTCCAGTTTTCATTACATTAAATATGTTAATGGGATAGAAGAATGATAAGAACGGAACAATCTCAGAAGATCTCTCTCATCTTGTACAAACTGTATCCTGAATATGCTGCAAAACAATGAGAGCATGAAAGATACACAAGACAGTACTTTGATTGCATGACTTGCAGAAGGTGGGCCTTTTCTCCCTCCTCCTGGACACCAGAAAATTGTCAAAAGGAAAAACAGTCTGTAGGGTCACTTCACCTGAATCTGAGTGGTTGGGTACACAGGCAACGGTGACTCTTGTCAAGCTGTGGTCAAAGCTCTCGTGGTCTCCCTTGAAGCATGTAATACCTCTTGGCCAGCTGTTTAGGAAAGCCACACATGGAGACCACACGTCATCACTAGAAGGTCTTTTCCTCTAAATTAGGAATAGTATTTAACAGTGAGATGCTTTTGGGTGCATGAGTTTTCCTTCAGTTCGCGTTTGCTGAGAATGTCAATTCTTAAAAAAAAACCCTCTTTATCCATAAAAATTTCTCTCTGTCTCTTTTTTAGAGTGAACTAAGGGATCTTGTGTTATTTTTTGGTGTGAACGTTATCTTGCCGTTTTATACTTCTGTATCGTATATGGAATCCTTTCTTGCTGATGGTATCATCGGTGTGAAAATGGAGTAGGATACTGTCACCTGCTGAGTAAGCTTCTTCAGGTGGCTGTAGAAACAAACAGCAAGTTTACAAAAATTGCTCTCAACAATTAACACAATGGGATGTATCCAACCAACTTTTATGCTGGTGAAAAAGGAAGCCAAATACCATCTGACCACCCAAAGAGGCTAAACTAGAGATCATGTGACCTGCATTTAAAAAGCCATGTGGCATGTGGGCTGTAAGTAGGGGGACTGGGAAAAACTGGGTGAAAAGGCTGTCTGGATTCACCCAAATGAGATGAGTTCTTATTGCTTTCTCAACTATCCAGTGAACACCGAAACATGTTCTACCATCTGCTACAGTGAAAAACTCATACACTTAACCTGATGATGACACCAAAGTTATCCTCTCAAAAAATGTTTTACATTTCTTTAAAGCCATGTTCAGAATATACACACAAATACATGAATGCATCCTTGTACTCTGTACTGCACTGCACAAAAGGGTTTTTAAAAAAGGCTGGGATATGATGTTTGTACATATGTGTTGGGAGTCTACTAAATGGTGAAAAGAAATAAACACTGCTTGATTTCTGCCTGTTCCTATTAGGCATCACAGGGATTACAGCCCCTGTATTCCGGAGTTCTAATAACGGCAACGATTAGAAGATTACGTACCCCCGATCCACAAAACCGACCAAGCCTCAGAGCAGATGTATCATAGCCATCAAAAAGTTCTAGGTAGTCATAACCACAGTCTGCCTCTTCTTCCACCTCAAAGGTTTGGAAAATTAATTCTATTCGATAGCCACGGTCCGTCACTATTAGCCACTCACAGTCCTCTTGAACTGGATAATTGTTATCACCAAACTGAGCATGAGAGTAAAGGTCTCTTGTCTTGCTGTCAGCTTTCAGACGACCACCACACTCTGTGCAGAGTGGAGAAGAAAAACAAAGATCTGATATAATTTCCATCATTATCACATAGTGTTTGCAACAGAAAATTAGACCTACCACTAGAGGTCAGTATAAACCACAAAAAGGACACTCAACCAGGCACTAATATATTTGTGACTTGAACAAACAAGATCAAGATACAGTCATTGGCTTTTTGGTGACATGCTTTTGAGTAACAATAATTACTCAGTCTGAACAACAAAGTATGCTTCCAGTGATGAGGCTCTATATTTAATTTTCATGTCATTAACAGAAATAAGGATATTATTTTCAGACCTGTAGTGTGTGTAGCTTGGAAGCCTTTTCTCTGTACTGAGGCATCAGAAATAAAGCGAAGGAACATTTTATTTCCCGTGGCAACAAGAGGATCCGGTATCTTGTTTCCACATAAACGGCCAAGAATTGGTGATTTTTCTGTTTCTCCATCAAATACCTCCAGATGGTCATAAGCACACTCTTGATGCTGTTCTATTTCAAACTCATTAAAAATCTGAAAAGTAACCACAACATGATTTACATAGATCATGTATGTCTAGCGCATCAGGACAATGTGGAAAAAACCACAAGTATTGATGGATCAGCACTAGGGATGGGCACAAACCTATTTACGAATGCTCGTTCAGAAGGGTTCGGGAGACTGGTTCATCACATGAAGCGGCCACAAGCCTCCATGCTTTCATAGAGGTTTGAGGGCGGGTTCAGAAATGAGCTCCGAAGGCATTTAAATGCTGTTGGGGCCCATCACTGGCCTGTGGCCAGACACAAATGAACTCTGAAGGCATTTAAATGCCTTTGGACCCACCTCCAAGTCGGGTTGGCCCAACTCACTCTTGGAGCTCAGTCGAGTTGGGCAGCCCGACTTGACTGAGCTCTGAGAGTGAGCTCTGAAGGCTTTTATAGGCCTTATATGCCCCTATATTGGCAGGCCCCACCCGGAAGTTGGCTTTGAAGGCCTATAAAAGCCTTCAGAGCTCACTATGAGAACTCGGTCGACTTGACTATCTCCAGGAGTGAACTCCAAAGGCCTTTAAAGGCCTTCAGACCTCACTCTTGGAGTTCAGTTGGCCGGCCTGACCCAGAGGTGGGCTCCAAAGGCATTTAAATGCCTTTGGAGCGCAATCAGGTTGGGGAAGTGGGCTCAGACAGCATTTAAATGCCTTCAGGGCTCACTTCTGGTTGGGGGGCCCACGAAATTCCAAAGCACAAACTGGTTTGTTCAATGAAGAACTTTGTGAAAGTTTGTGGTTCATGAAAACCCCGAAAGCATGAACCTCCACGAACCTCAATTTTTCCAGTTTGTGCCAATCCCTAATCAGCACACTAAAGGATGGGGGGGAAGAGAGGTGAGGCTTCTAAACACTGAGAAGAAGCTGAGCTCCTGTGACACTGCTAACACCTCAGATGCTCACCACGGTCCCTTGTCCAGAAAGCTAGCCCACCAGGCTAAGCAAAAATCGCCTGCTCTGTCACTGTTTACCCTACATGCAAGGGGTTGTCTATTCCTGCTCTCGAGTATGAATTGGTGCCTAATTTTTCTTTTAAATATTTCTGAGCTGTGAATTACTCGTTGGCTGTGGAAGTGATGACAAAACAACAAAGATCGTGTATATAATTCACTCCACAGTGTTCCTATGCACTCTCCATGTCTTACAAGGAAACTTTTGCAATGGAAACCAAAGAGTGGCAGCCCTTGAGTAGATTGCTCTCTCAGTGATTTCAAGAGCTGCCAGTTTATGTGTTCACACTAAAGGGATCAAGGCTTTTATTCCCCATAACTATCCATGGCAGAAGGAAACAAATCTGGAAAATATCAATGTTCCACTGAATTCATTCTTCTAATTCGCAGGATCATCTCATGTTTCTCGGAACATGTGGAATACACTAAATGGGGAATGAAGGCTTCTGGAACAGCTGTGAGCTATATTGTGAGTTTATTTACTTTCCACATCAACTTTATAAAGATGGAAGATATTTTTACTAAAATGTTGCATGCTCATTCCCACTCCATCCAATATGTATGAGCTTACCAAAATGAATAATTATGTGTGTGAAAAATGAACCCTACTTTACAAATGCTACACAAAACAAGTTCTATGACTACAGTTATACAGCTATTTAAGGAAGCTCAGCTAAATAAAAGCACAACTATTGGACAAAGCTGTGCTTAAAAACAAGATGTGAAAATAAAAGAAGGAAAAAATACTGACCAAGAGATAAAGGTAGAAACTGCAAATTTTACTCTTTTCCCCATTGGACTAGTCCCTCAATCAATATTATTAGTATGAATGACCCTTTGATGTGATCTGTTAGGGAGATGGGCAGCACTCTTGAAAATCATTTATAAGTATAGATTTTAGAGTGAGGTAACCACTGAACACAGTTATAATATTAACAAAACAGAGTCTAAAGATGGGAGTTTTAAACAGAAATCCTGATCTATTCATTTGTTTGGGGCAACTGGAAGTTACCTCCAAAAAAATGGGTAAGAAAGATCTGTTCAAAAATGATCTCTCTCTCTCTCTCTCTCTCTCTCTCTCTCTCTCTCACTCACTCACTCACTCACTCTCACACACACACTGTTCTGACTTAAGCCTGGCTTACAAAAAAGGCACAAGTTGATTCCCCAGTGATTTATCCTTGTTCCTTCCTGTCCTAACTGAAGCCTGATATAAATGTGATCCTGGTAAGACAAAGAATGTTCATGTGCAAAACAGCTAAGTATGCTTGGCCTGCATGCCAGAGATGTGTGTCCCTCAGGGATATTGTGCTGATGTCCTGCACATAGGTACTTTGCATAGAGTACCGCGTAGCTTTAATGAGACACTGAGCAAAGTTGTATGGGGCAGCTCTTTTGCACTTTTAAAATTGGGCCAAGACACCAGTCAGAAAAAGGGGAGGATTCCCACAAACTTGATGACAAAAGCAATCTGAAAGTATAAAGAGGAAATATGCAAAAGGAACTAAACCAGACAAGAGAGTCAAATGCCACTGCAAAAAACAGCCTTACAATAAAGCAGCTCTAATCTACTGAATCTCTCATGGCGGACAGCCAAGGTACAAAGTGATGCCACTTGATATTAACAGCTGTCCTCGAGGAGCTGCATGTAGCTCAAGTGCTGATGTTTTGGCAGTGGAAAAAGACTCATCGGAAGAAGCATAACATGCTGCAAGCTGAAACCCTGATAACTTTCCCCAATTTATTTTGGGTTTTTTTAGGGAGATTAGCCATCGTTAATAATAGAAGCAGCTGGACAGCAATCCCAGTTGCTACTCATAAACATTTTTCAAGTATACTGTTTTCATTTAGCCTGGTATGGCTTTATTTTGCCCCCAGGCAATCTCATGGGCATATTAAAAACTTAGGAGGTGGTTAAACACAGGATTGAATCCACTGAAATGGAAAATTAGACTCCACCGTACAGAAGAGAAATTTCTATTGTTTGGGGGTTTAAATTTGATAGTGAATTTGCTTTTCTCAAGGTACATTATACGACATTGTGCTGACTGTAATCACTGAAGGTCATTCTAAGATACTCTCATACTGGCTGAATTGCATGTTTGATTTAGGAACATAGAGACTGATATTATAATGTTTAAAAGCATTTTTAAAGCATCAGCCTATATCTAATAGTGAAGCTCTGTATGTTATGCCAATAAAGGTCAATTGATTTATTGATAATAGTGAACCATGATAAATCTTTAGATACTTAAATCTGGTGACTGGTGCAACAAATCTTTCTACAAACCTAAAAAAGGCTCAAGGTCTGAAGGAAAATGTGAAATCTAAAAAAAATAAAATTAAAATACATTGGAGAGTTTAAAAGCCCAAAAATGAGAAAAGGAGTGCCTGTAGCTTTAAAAAACAGATTCTCTCGGTGGCTGTTGCCAGGCAACCACAGGGTTTTGTAAGTAAACAGGCAGGTGAAGGGGGCATGGCTCTTTCCAGGCCTATTTTGGTCTTTGAGGGAGGATTCATTGGGGCCAGGACTAGGGTTGCCAGCTTTAGGTTGGAAATTCCTGGAGATTTTGTGATGAAATCTGAGGGGTGCAGGGTTTGGGGAGCGGAGAGGCCTCAGCATGGTATAAGGCCACAGACCCCCCCCTCCAAAGCAGCCATTCTCCAGGAAAACAGATCTCTGTTGTCTGGAGTTCAGTTGTAATTTGGGGGGCTCTCCAGGTCCCACCTTGAGGCTGGCAACCCTAGGGCTGGCAGCAAACTCTGGGTGACTTGATACCACCTGACTTGCATGACTCGATTAGGCCTGGCTGCTTGCTACCAGTGTTCCCTCAAAGCTGAGTTAGTGTGAGCTAGCTTACAGTTTTTTTAGCCTCTGGCTCACACATTTTTGTCTTCGCTCAGGAAGGATGGCTCCAGAGCAAACTAATTTATGCAGTAGCCAAATCGCTCGCTCACAACTTTAATGCCAGTAGCTCACAAAGTAGAATTTTTACTCACATGACTCTGCAGCTTAGAGAGAGCATTGCTTGCTACTGTTCAACAGCACTCTACGAAAGCCAATGTGGTGTAGTGGTTAGCTTCTGAGAAGAGTCTGTGAAATCCAAGTTCAGATCCCCATCTTGCTGTGGAAGTTGACTGGATCATTTTGAACCAGTCACATACTTTCAGCCTAATCTACCTCACTGGGAGAGAATAACGTAAGCTGCTTTGGTCCCCACTGTGGAGAAATATCATCGTTTTCCTAGGTAGAAGGTTCAGGGAAGGAGGCAATGGAAAGCCGAAGACAGAGGGTAGGTTGCCTGTTGGGTGGGAAGGAGACAGTGTTGCCATCTCCAGGTTGGGAAATTCCTGGATATCTGAGGGGTTGCACATGGAGGAGGTGGAGCTTGAGGGGAAGGACCTCAGACAGGTACAATGCCACAGACTCAACCCTCCAAAGCAGCCATTTCCTGCAAGGCAACTAGCGTTGACAACCTCCATGTGAGGGCTGAAAATTTACAGATGACAAAGATCAGTTCCTCTGGAGAAAATGGCTGCTTTGGAGAATGGACTCTATGGCATTAATCCCTGCTGAGGTTGCTTCCCCCCCCCAAAAAAAAATTCACCCTCTCAAGGCTTAAAATCTCCAGGAATTTTCCAATCTGGAGCTGGCAACCCTAATGGGAACTGATCTCCGTAGTTGAAAGATCCATCGTGATTCTTGGAGAGCTGCTGCCATCACTGCTGCTGGGGGGGGGGGGGAGCGGGACACAAGTGGGGGCTGCTGGAAGAGTGATGGGCCAGAAAGAGAAACAGTGATGGGGCAGAAACAGAAAGTGACAGGTATGGTGGAGAGAGTAAGAGAACGGGTGGCGGGAGAAAGACTGAGACACAGAAAAGTAGGCGGAGAGAGGAGGAAGCAAAGGTATGGGGAATGGGAAAGCCGCTCCCTCAAGTTTCTTGTGGGTCCCCACATATATTTTACTGTTTGCTGTGTGCCCCCACCACAATTCATTAGATAATCTCCTGAGACCAGCCGCAGAGGACATTCCCTAATAATATTTAAGTTACTTACTATTTTGACTCTGTGTCCTGGAGTGGCACTGATTTCCCATGTACATTCCTTCCTACTTGGGTACTTGTCCGGCCAGTTAGGGCTTGTGATAATTCCACTTGGACTATGGATCCTCTGTTCACACTCAGCTGCACCAATAATTGATAGATAGCATCAGTCTGGATGAAAATGTATATCAAGCAAGCTATTTTCTTGCTGTTCTATTGAAAGGTTGTCCAGCAGCTAATTCAGGGCTAATCACCATTTTGGTCTTCACTGTTCTGATAATCAGTGATGAAAAACTGATTACAATGGACAGTAGGCAGTAATCCATTGTGCTAGTGTTATGCTTGGCAATTACTCTTATGAATATTTGTACTATGGATCACATAAAACCCTCCCATATCAATAATACATCTTACAAGTGCATATGCACATCTACGGGCTTATAGTACAATCCAAAGCATGCTTTCCTGGGAGTAAGCCCCACTGAATAGACCCAAGCAGGATTCTCCGTAGACCTGTTTAGGATTGCTCTCTTACACTATAAATAGGCCTTTTAAATCAAAGAGCGTAGAAGGGTTTCACTTTGCTTAGGACTGTGCTGCCAGACCTGCACCCATTCCAAGAGCACTGCTTTAACATACCACCACTTTTTACCTTCTTTGCAGTCATGTTTGTTTTCATGTAGCACAAATCCATTGCGACATTGACACATATAGCTTCCGACAGTGTTGATGCATTCATGCTGGCAGCCACCGTTGTCCTTAGAACATTCGTCCTTGTCTAAAAGACACGTGACACTTTTATTATGAACTGCATTATCTACTCCCAGGACTCAGAAAGAGGCATGGAAGTGTTTCGTTACGTTCATGTCCAGAAGCAGGGAAAACTAAGGCACTCACTTTATCCTTTTCAGCATAACAACATAATTGTACCTTAATGACACCCATTCATTGTTTAGCATGCAACCTTGCAAAATGGCAGAGTGCCAGGGAGTTTATTACTCAAGGAAACAAAAAAAAAGTCAGCATAGTAAATCACTGCCAAAAGTTAATTCTGAAACTAATTTTTTTTGCTTTCAACAATGTTTCCCCAGCAGTTCAGAGTGTTGCAAAGATCTGCACCACTCCTGCACAGTTTGTGACCCAATCAAACACAGCTCAGCTGCCAAGTGCTTGACAAGCCCCTCCCCTATTCTTGCAGCCCCAAAAAGTCAGCAAAAGCCATACATGCACTGATGGGCTCCATTCGGCTTTATGGGTCACAAGTTGTGCAGGTTTGAGCAGATACACAATAATTTAGGCCTATCAAGGTTTCAAGTGCAGCACATGCTGGTATTTTAACCACATCCCTACACACACACACACACACACACACATTATACTTTCATAGGGCCTCCCTTTCCCTCAAGACCTTGATGAATATGATTTGAGCATAACAAATCTGGATGTAGCAAGGCACACTGAAAAGGAAAGTGTATTATTCAAGTAGCACGTAGAAGAAATAGATGTTATGTATGGCAATAAAAGATAACACGTCACAGGCAGTCCAGTTTACTGAATAATAATCCTCTAAAAGAGCTTTTAGTGTGTTAAATACAAAGCAGGGTGAGGGTTGGAGTAATGTGAGCAGTGTTCCCTCTAAGCTGAGTTAGCGCGAGCTAGCTCACAGTTTTTTAGCCTCCGGCTCACACATTTTTGCCTCCGCTCAGGAAGGATGGCTCCAGAGCAAACTAATTTATGCAGCAGCCAAATCACCTGCTCACAGCTTTAATCCCAGTTGCTCACAATGTAGAATTTTTGCTCACAGGACTCCATAGCTTAAAGTGAGCATTGAGTGAGCTGTACTAAATTTACTCCAAATTCATTTGTGAGGAGAAAAACCTGACTAAACTGGCAGGCGGTCATTCTAGGCAAGAGGCATCAGCTGCTATCTTTAGGTGGGGCTGATCCATTCAATCAAAACTGGCCAGATTTATTCCTCACATAATGTCACACAAATTATGTGTAAAGCTTTGTTAATTCAACAAGAGCTATTTCTTAACGAGATTACCATGCAGTGGTTTCGCATCACGTAGCATTTGTTTCTTGCAACTGATCTCACATGCAGTAGGTTGGATTCAAAGTACTGGGAATTTTCTGCTTTCGTGATGCTGCTGCAGTCTAATCTCCCCCTTCCTACCATACCTCCATGAACAGCAATGGGTGTCATATTGGAGTCCACTCTAGGAGACATTGATGGAAATCTCCCCTTCCCTCACTATTAGAAGTACAATTCTGCTAGTAGAAAATGAGCTTTGGATCCTTCCCATTATATGAGGTAAGAATCACAAGACTGAGAAACCTGAAGAAGAACACTTCAGCCTTCCAAGACATTCAATGGATGACCTCAAAATAGCTGTTTTATTTCAAAGAAACGTCAGGAATGATTAGAAAGGGAAACTGCAGAATTACAAATTATTACAACACTCAGAACAATGGAACCCCCATAACTTAACAGGAATATTGGTTTCTTATCTCACTACATATGCAAACCTCATTCAGTCCTTACATCTGTATTCCCACTAATCCCCCAGAAGGGCTATGCATCCTCTTTATTTTATTTCTTATTTGGAATAGTAGAATAGAATAGTAGATTGTAATGTAATATAATGAATAATGGAATGGAATGTATTTTGAATGGTAGACTGGAATGTATTTCTCTAGTCTAGGGACAGAGGAGATACACCGCACAGCCAATTGCCCCGCCTCTAAGAAGACAATGCTGTAAGGTCGCCTCCATGCTTGAGGGGAGATGGATGCAGCATAATGGCAGGGTCTCAGTTAATTACTCTCAGCATTCCACAATTAAGAAGGATACATCTGCCCATCAATCTCTACTTCTGACATATTTGTTTCCTTCACTATGTTTCCCCTCGGAATTAAACCCAAACCAAATGGTAACCATATAAACTAAACTTGTTTTTCCAGTTTTGTCCTTGCATCTGTCAAACAACTTTATTCTGCTGTATGCTAATTTGCTGCTCACCATCTACCTATATGTATGAACTGGCAGCTTCCATTTCAGTATATCTGAAGAAGTGTATATTCACACAAAAGCTTATACTTTGAATAAGACTTTGTTGGTCTTAAAGGCGCCACTGGATTCAAACTTTGTTTTGTTAAAAGGAAGTCTCACTACTAGCCTTTCCTGCACTTGTCTTTCTGGGTTGGAACCTGTGGAAATTTCTGCTAATAGAAGGAATGGATTTTTTTACGAATTTTCCCTTTCCCACTGCTCAGGCCTCCAACGTTACCCTCATGCAGTGTCTAGGCCCTGTCCATCAGAAACAGCATTCCCGGGGCCATTTTGGATTGCAGTTGGAGAGGCAAAGTGAGGGAAATCCACTCTGCTGACAGAAATCCATTCCATCAGTGGAAAAGACCAATGGGGACCCTAGCCTCTATTTCATTATTTACAGGAAAATACTGTAAAATAACAAGTAGATACATAAAATGTACAAGGATTTCTCATCTCCATCTACAAAGGGATGGCATAATCTCATATTTTTACTGGCGTCACTCTGCAATAGAGAAACTAAAAGGCTGTAGTTTGATAAGAATTTCTACTAGTCAAATACATATTTTGTTCCCAGGTAGACTACAAGTCTGTTTGCAAGTTGTCTGCTATTTCAGGAGATATCCAAACATGTCCATGAAAATAACCATTTATTTGCACAATAAATCCATTATAAATATAGTATTAATTCTCATGGTGATTTTGATGAGGAAAGAGAGGTCCAAAGAGCTTCTTTTCAGAGGAAAGTCTAAAAAGCCTAAGCGCATGCATAGGAGTAGTCCATGCAGTTCTAAAACCCACAGTGTCTAGTAGAGTGATGACGATAATAGCAACTTTCACTAATAAGATTTTAAGGAAATATACACCAAAAGAATGACTCTGTATAAGGGGAAAGTATGAAAAACATGGTGATTCCCCAGAAATAGGGGCAGCTGAGGCATATGATGAATGGAAATGAAAAACTCTCTGTTTCAGCTCTTGGAAAGAAACAGGCAAATAACAGAAAATGGCTCAGGGAACAGAGAACTGTTAAGCATTTCTCCTCCTCAAAGCAAATAGTTTACATAATGGCTTCTCTGTTCCACCCCAAATATCTGAAACAGAACATTTATATATGCATGTACAGTCAAATAAACACATACAACTCAACCCTGATTAATTTAAATAACTTAAGGTTTATCCAAAGGAGCCTTTAATGACCACGTCATCACTCAGGGTTGTGCAACAATCACAGAAGTGAAACTACAACAGAGTTTGGCACTGGCAGAGAGTTCTGCAATAGAGATTTTATCTACATTTTTATAAACAAGTGTAGACTTTCCATCGTGTGCATTTCAGACTCAAAATCTTAGGAAAAAATTAGTGTAGATTAGTTAGAGAAACAAATGTTTTGCTGAGTCAATGCAAAACATTTGTTGCGCTCCCAGATGGAAATCAGTCTCCACTTCTGAATGGATACTTTGTGTATTTTTTCTGTCAATACTCATAACAAAGAAAGATCCATTCTCTCTCAACAATATGTTAGAGTTTAACCATTCACAGGACATATGGTCGTACCTCTGATACCCTCAGAGACCGACAGTCTGTGAATTATACGTACTCGGCCAGATGGAGCAACCTGTATCAAGTCCTTGCATGATTCAAAAACAAAAATTTTCTCTTTGCAGGCAGCTCGTTTGTCTGTGGGGAAAAAAATGTACCAGGATGGCACCAAACATGAGTGACTACTCCAATATCAATCTGCTTATGGGTTGCTTTTCACATGTTCATTGTAATAATCATATTACTTCCCCTGCACCCATCTCCTCTGCCAATACACAATAACATAGGATAACAAGAAAATCAAATCCTTTTCACTATGGAACAAAACCAATGCCCTCTCTTAGTCATCCTGGAACGTATGACCCCAATATAAATAATGCAAAATTATACTCAGACCTGAGCATGGAGTATTGAAAATAATATACTGCAGTTGGAAATCCAAGCTCCAATACTTTATTTTCAACATATCAGTAAGAGAATTGTTAATAAAATAATTATATAATCTTTGAATATAAAATCATTACGTCTGGTGCCCTAATGCTACCATGAAGAACGCACCATGTGGTGGCTTGAAAGCCTACTGTCTTCAGAACTCACTGCCTCACATCTAACAAGTTTCTTAGCATACAGATTGGGTTGCCTGATTGATTTTACCAAATCGAAACTCAATCATTTTCTGGATTTTGAAGTTATTGCTAAGACCCAGCATTATCAAGAATATATTCTGCATACAAAATTTGGAAGGAAAGGAGCAAAACCCACCAAATGTATGAAGGCTTGCCTAGATTCCCGACTTGCCCCTGCCTGGTGGAATGAGCTCCTGAGTGAGATCAGGGCCCTGCAGGATTTATTACAATTCCGCAGAGCCTGCAAGACGGAGCTCTTCCACCGGGATTTCGGTTGAGGCAACAGGTGTCCCCCTCCTTGGGTTGCCCCCCACTTATAACTTGGGTCAGCCCCCATTTACAGCTTGGGTTGGCCCCTATTTACTGTACTATCCACCACTGAGGTACCTGGCTTTTTACTAGAGTTGTATGTTTTACATGTTTTAACGTGGTTTTAATTGTACTGAATTTTATATTGCTGTATTGTATTTATACTGTTGGAACCCACATTAACCTTTTCCAGGAACTGTAAGTAAGGCATCATTTTAGGAATGCTGACTGAGACATAAAATCAGATTTCTCTTGGATTAAAGGCACCTATAGTAGCTACATCTGGAAGCAGAGATAAATACTAAGGAAAAAAGGTACGTATTGTCTTTCACTGGACTCTTGTGATGCAACTCTAATTTTTTCAATTCCTTTTATGCTGTAGGAACACACTTTCTTTACATGAACAAACTTTAGAAAACCAAAATAGGTTTATAGAAAATAACTAAACATGAAGTGTACAGCTGAGGGGAGAGAAAAAAATCTTAAATTAACACATATTTTAATTAAAACAAAACCAACATTACCTTGAAGATAAATGATGTACTAGGAACATTTTGTATAGCACTCCCATGACAATCACCCGATCTGCATACATCTTAAAATTACTATTTATTTATTTGAATATGAAACTGAGACAGGAAATGTTACAGGAAAGGCCACTCATCTTCACCAGAACAAAGGAATAACAATTGTAAACTAAAATCCTCATTGGATAAAATATGCTGAAAAGAACAAAGCATTTATACGCACAATGCAACCCAACTTTGTTTTGATACCTGAAAAGAAGTGGGCCTTGAAACCTTTTTTTGAAACTGTGTTATCAGATTTGAATTCAATTCTCATGTTGTTGTATTGTGATGTAACAATTTCAGGCACTTCTGTACCACAAAATTTTCCATGCAGTTTGGAATCAGAAGAAAGGCCACTGCGGATTTCTACATAATCATATTTGCAAACCTGAGAAATGAAAGATCCAGTATTATTCAAATAATAGTCACCATCAATCATTTCTGTTTGTCTAAAATCTCATGATTTTTAGTTCATACTTAATATATTGAATAAATTAGACACCTCTCTCACTTCTTTATGGGTTTTATTTATTTTTTAATCTATGAACATTATGTGTATTAGGGATGTCACCTAGATCTGTGATTTTCTACTCGCAAAATAAATATTGCATATTTCCTGTGGTAAATGATTATCTTCAACAGGCACAAAAGTTGTGAATAATATTTGTGTGTGTGTGCACAATACAAAAAGACACCAGAATTTACTTTCCTTCAGAGAAGTGTTCTAGATGTTAGTGTGTGTGAGTTAGAAGTGATGGAGGCTGGCATCTCGTGTATCTTTTAAGCGGCCACTAACCCATTGCATGTATCCATTTTATGCAAATGTGCTTGGATTTTAGTATTCATTGCAATTGTTTTGCTATTTAAAATATTGGCTGTTCTAAAGAACTCGTTAAATCTATACTGTGCAGTCTGTATCGTCTTCCCTTGTATTTGCAAGAGCTGTGCATATTCTACAAAGCCAGGAATGGTTTGGCTACCTTAAAAATAACCTTCCCCCAGGTATCTCAATAAGTATTAAGAAGAACTCTTGCAAAAAAAAAAAAGGAACTCTTGTCTTCAGGAGATGGAAGGAGGGCATTCCCCATAAAGACGCCAGACATTCAGAAATCCTTGCCTTTCATGGTCCATCAGAGGTCTGATTTCTTGATGTTCAGAAATAGCACAAGATCTAATTTTTTAGTTTGAATTATGCTACTGCTTCCTTTGTTAAAAATATGTATATACCCAGGGGTCATTTCGGGCCAGAGCAAGGCCACTGGAGGAGTTGCTGTGAGCGGCCTTCCCCCCTGCCCCAGTGACTGGGCTGCACTCCCACATGTGCCCTGCTTGGGCATCCCCCCCCTCCTTTCCCTTTGCCTCACTTCTAATGCACAAAGTTCAGGTGGCGTTTCAGGGCCCTCCCCCTTCTCCTCACTTGCGTGGAGGGAAGTTTGCACTGAGCCCTCCCCAGACACTTGAGCGTGCCCGAAGCTTTGTGGCACGCCTTTGTGGTTTCTTCTCTCTTTTTTTTGCCACCCAGCCACCCCAGCTGGCTTCTCACTTTCATTCCGGGCTGCATGCCAGGTGGGGTAGGGGGGAACTATGCTAGGGCGCGCCAGCATCAGTGCACTGCCTAGCCGGAGCCTCATCTCCTGACCACGTGGTGAGGCAGCTGAGTTCTTCAGGTGCCCACCTGGGCTGGCACCACCAACTGCAGCAGCATGACACCGCCGCCTTGGTCAGCTGCTCCTCTGGGTGTCGTGTCGGGTTGAGAGAAACCACGAACCAGCTGCTCCCAGCCGCTCCCAGCCACGAGGAAAACAAATAAGAGGAAAGTAGATATAAGGGCTGCTCAGCAAGAAACAAGAAGCAAGAAGAAGAAAAAGGGGGAAATCCTGTGAGAGAGAGACAAGATTGAGATTGCCATAGAATACTATGCCATAGAATACTATGGCAAAACGTTATCTGTTTAACTGCTCTGCAAGTGATATGGAATATGTTGTATTGATCAGCCTTGGATTGTGAAAACATTTACAAGCATCTGTAAAATACAAAAAACTGTAAGATTTACAAGATAGGAACTCTGGGGCAAGTGATGCTCTGTGTTCTTGGTGCTTGGGGGGGAATAGTTGGAGTGCTTCTAGGGTCCTGGCCCCAATGATGGACCTCCTGAAGGCACCTGGTATTTTTGGCCACTATGTGACAGAGTGTTGGACTGGATTGGCTTCTCTTATGTTTTTATCTCAAGGGATCAGCATAGCATTGTTACAATTTTTACCATGAACATTTCTGACAGTTTCATCAAGTGTTGATCAGATGTAAGGTTTTTGCAAAACTGCATACATACAAAGACTGAGCAATTCAAACTGACTGGCAGCCATTAGCATTACTAGGGACTACTCAGATGAATACCCAGGAGTAGGCATTTTATTAAAACACAGCATTTATTTATAACTGATTTCTTAATGATTTATGACTGATTTTAATTGTGTGTTTAAAGACTTGCCTGCTGAGCAGAGCAGTTGCACAGTAAGAATGGGATGGCAGGGAGGGGGGGGTAGAACTCAGGCTGTGAGAATGTGCATGCATGAAAAATCAGTTGCATTGTATGGCATGGTTGGAAAGGAATACAAAGCACCCTTCTGAACAGCTGTGAGCAGACAAACTTATCAATGAAAAATCAGCTCCTTGTTTGCAATTGGTGAACAGGATGTCAAACAAACCGGCAGCTGTTCAAACATCCCTACATAAGAGTAGGGATGAACCAATACAATGTATGTATCTAGCCTTCTGACACACTTCCAGTGATGTCTGAGGATGTGGCATATGCAAATAAGTTATGCTAATAAATTATGCTAATGAGCTCCCGCACCTCTTTTTCTATGAAATGATCCCTGTATATACCATATACTGTTCATTTTATGTTTTAACCAGTTTTTGATCACTGAGTGCTTTTAAAAATTGTGGGCATAAGGGTGGCAAAGTCAAATACTTTTAGAACTGATTTCAATAAGAGAGAATTAAGCATATATCTGCCTTTCTAACTGAAATCAATAGTACTTAAGTGCTAAATTCTGGCTGGCCCAGAGTATTTATTATCTCTTTCCAATAAATATTGTCAAAGGTAGTTTAGAAAATTTAATAAATAAAATTAGGTGATTATAATGACAATAAACAGGGTTTAATCTGAAATTACTGTAAACCAATTAGGGCCACACTAGATGTTACAGCAAGAGATCCATGATCCTTTTTTTAAAAAAAAAAATCCCCCTAAGGAGAAATTTTATTGGTTTTTTATAACAGACTACAGTCTATAACTGAAATATAGGAAGGGAAACTACATCTAAGGAGAAAGAAAAGAAACCCACTAATAACTAAACCCCTAAGAGTAGGAGATCATTACATCAGCTTATCTCAATGTTAATCTAAAATGCTAGTAATACATTGAACAAAGTTCGTTATGCTAGGTAAACTATCTTTTAACTACCATTTAACTGTTTAAAGAAAACCCCAGAGCATCCCAAAATTATTTCCAATTTTTTTTTCAGGCACACATCAGAGTCCTTCATTTCTCTATTTTCTCTTATCTTTTCTTTCCCTCAATTTATATGGACTTTTGGGGGCTGCCGCCCCCTTTTCAGAAGGAGAGTCCTCGTCAGAAGACACCGAGCTCAACTCGCCATCAGATTTGCTTTCTTCTTCATCCTTCTTGTCCTCAGCTGGCTCCCCCAGCTGTGTTCGCAGAAAATCACATGCTTTAAAAACAGAGTTAATCTTTTCTTTTTTATTGTGTAGTTTGAAAATGACTCCTTCTGGAATTAGCCATTTGTAACTGATGCCGTTTGCCTGTAGAAAAAGGATTCATTCCTTATATTTCTTCCTCTTCTGTCTTATGTCAAATGGGATATCTTTTAAAATCCTGATATTGTTGTCTCCAATTTTCAAGGGTGTTCCCATAGTTGCTTTCAAAAAAGAGTCTCTGACATGTCTCTTCGAGAATCTGACTACTATTTCCCCAGGCAGATTATATTTCTTTATGTATGAGGAATAGGACCTGTAGACCACATCCATCTCGCTGTAAAGATATTCCGCTGTCAAATCTGTCATTGGGACTATTGCTTCACTCAGCCATTGCTTCAGATTCTCTTCTTGAATTTCCGGGACCCCTTGGAATCGTAGGACCAAATTTGTTTTCTCCATTTGCAGCTGTAAAAGTTGTGTCTCTTCCGTAGCTTGTTTCATTTCCAGTTTTTGCACCTTTTTCTTAACTTTCTTAGTGTTTGAGTCCATTTCCTTCACCTTCTCCATCATTTGCTTCGTTGCTTTTAAACATTGAGTCAATTGCAGCTGCTGTGATGCCAAACTCTGACCAATTGTTGACAATTGTTGCTTAATATTAGTCATCTCGTCCAGCAGAGGGCGCAAGGACTCTGCCAACATTTTGGAAAGCTCCGTGGTCTCTTCCATTCGAGGACTGCCCACTAGTTTCACTTTTAGCAGTTTGTCCTTTTCCGGTTTCTTCCCTGCCATCTTTTTGGATTTGTTTACTTTTCTGAAAGTTGCTAAAGTCTCTGATACTCGCCCAACCGCTTAGCTGAGCTCTGGTAAGTCTCTTAAAACAGGTTTAAATGCTTATTTTTCCATGATCCTTTTTACATCGACATTAAGAAACCACACATAAAGTAAAAAAAGAGTAAGCCTTTTTGCATGTGTTTTGAAGGAATCCAGGGAAAGTTAATGAAAATGTGAATTGCCACAGCCATTTTAATTCTTAACAGGACACCACAGAAGTGACATTTTCTGCTTAGGAACTCAACAGTTCTGCCACTGTCAACCATGCATCTGTCTGTTGTTACTTACTTCATTTCCTTCCAATTCAAAAAACTCAAACTTCATTGAGATTCTGTATTGAGTAGGAGCCACCACCTGCCACACACAGTTTTTATTTGGTGGATATTCTTTGGGCCATCCTGGCGTTGTAATTGTCCCATTCAGTTTTGTCAAAAGTCCTCCACAAGCAGCTGAAATGTAAGAGAAAGAAATGTGATGTATCATTTTTTTATTATACACCCCTTAATACAGTTCACTACATTTAAATATACAGTCTTAGCTTTCACTAATTCTCTTCCTTAATTCCAGCCTTCACTATGGGTCATGGTCAGTGCTCCCTCTAAGCTGTGAAGTCTTGTGAGCCAAAATTCTACTTTGTGAGCTACTGGCATTAAAGTTCTGAGCAAGCAATTTGGCTACTGCATACATTAGTTTGCTCTGGAGCCATCCTTCCTGAGCTAAGGCAAAAATGTGTGAGCTGGAGGCTAAAAACCATGAGCTAGCTCACAGTAACTCAGCTTAGAAGGAACACTGGTCATGGTTGTGCTCTATCACATCTTTTATCAGCATCTTATAACCTCGTGTTGATTTGAAGAAATGTGATTTTGGTTATATCAAAGTTCCTAAGGCATAGCATACATTAAAACTGAATAATATCTGGAATTAGCGCATGGTACCTTCACAACTCTTCTTATCTGGCCCAAGCTCATACCCTGGATCACAAGCACATTGGTAGCTGCCCAGTGTATTAACACAACGCTGTTCACATCCGCCATTATCAGGTTTGGCACATTCATCTTCCTCTGTAAAGAAACAGACAAACAGAATTTAATTTTCCCTCTTGACTATGGAATGACACGTTGATATTCCTCCAAAATATTTTGAGTATTTGCCTGCAGATGCTGTTCTTTGTAGTACACTTGTGTCTGTCCACCATAATTATGTTAGAGAATCTAATAACTGAGAACTCTCTCCGTGGCAAAATTTATGGGGGCAATAATTAAACAACAGAATAACACTAAGTAAGGCATTATCTTATTTTATAATTTTCTGCTCAAGGCTATCGTTATATGAGCAGTACTAGATAGAGAGATAGATTTAATAACTGAGAAAATAAAACATGCTCATTTTTGAAAAAGCAATTTAAAACTCGAAACCTGCATTCCAAGGCCATGATTCTTTCCCATGTGAAAAAAGCATTTGAACACTGAGAAACCTTAATAGGATGCAGAAGATTCCATCCCTTTCTCCACTGGATGCATGGGCAATGAGCATACCAGGCTCTAATTACAAACTGGAGGCCTATGCAAAAAGACAACCTACAAAAAGTGCTCAAAAAAGTAGTTCCATCTTCTTAATTTCAATATTTTCCCCAGTGTGTTTCAAGGATTACATACTCTTCATAAAACACAAATTGTTAGTCATTTTTGGCCTACTAGATGAGGTGTTTCCAGTCCTGTTGGCAAGTCTGTCCATCTCCATGTCCAATCCTTCTTCTTTTGTTAGACAAGGAATACCAGCCCTGAGCCTGCATTCCTTGACCAACCAAGGGAATGAGCTAGATACCAACCAAGGGAATTAACTGGATACTGGGGAATGGGTTTGCACACTGCCACAGCAATTAAAAGGTTGCATAAACTACTGAGTGAAAGACTGGAAATCCACAGCAAGGTCACTTAAAGGGTTCTTTATTCCCAGAAATATGGATTTGTACATTTATCCTGAGTATGTTCTCAAACCCAGATTAATAGAATACTCAAATTCCACAATTTTATTTTACCAATATTAAAAGAAGCAAGATTCACAGGAGAGAAAAAAAGATTCTAATATCCACAAGCACACTTGAGGCCAAATCAATCATCACCTTTACTAGTACAACCTGGTTCCACTGATTTCAGCAAAACTGGCCTATGAAACCTACATTTAAAATCTGTGGTCAAATTACACACCTGACCCACTGATCAAATAGTGCATGAGAAACTATTCAAACTGAGTGAAACACAGAGTGGTCTTTGTTTACCTTGTAATTATTGCCTTTGCTTTTTCGATTGGAAAAATTGCACCAAACTATACAGGGCTACATAACCTTACACGGGCCCCAGCCACATGTGCCAGAAAACATGGGGATGAGGCGTGGCTATTCACGCCATCGCATTCTGATCTGCCATTATGCAATCAGACGCGATGGTGGTGCACCGGGGTTTTGTCCTTTGGCTCGCGCTGTAAAGAGGACAGCTGGAGGGAATAGGCGCGCGCCACGCAATCACACCGAATGAGTCTGTCAGCAGCCTGTGGCAAACCATTTGCTAGTAGATCTTTGCAGGTACTTTTTAACTGCGCATCTTTGGCGGCACGCCACGGGTTGGCCAGGGGTGCGCTATGCTTGCCAGATGTTGCGGTGTGATCGCACCCCAAAAATCCACCCAGCATTCGTGCCTTTCGTGCGGCAAATTCTCCATATGACCGCGGCCAAAAATGAGTAAAGAAACAAAGATAGTTTAATATCTCCCTTAATTTATACGAATTAATCATTCAAATATGGGAACCTGCAAGAAACTTGAATGCCACCGCCATGGACAAGGAGAAAAGTCTGTTGTCTGCACATGCTCAGACAATGGTATTGTTTTGGGGGGATTTAACCCCAACTTTTTTTTAGTTTCAGATTTTTCTGCAAACCTGAGGGGGTCCCCCAAGTTTGCAGAAACTTCTGTTTACTGTCAGTGTGGGCCTGATCTGCAGATTTAGATAGCCTCTGATTGGCCCATGCTTGGCTATTAGATGTATAGACAAACTTTCAGCCCAAAGGATACTGAGTTACAATAATGCTTTTCGTTAATAAGTACAGAAGATGACAGTATCAGAGGTTTCCTATTTAATTTGAAATAGACTAAAAATACTTGGCTATTAACATTTTTACAAATTTAAAAATTTTACCACTATGATTTAACAGCAGTTTTTAAACAATTCACATAGTTTAACATAGTCATGTGTTGGGGAAGGGGGCGGTGGCACAATTCAAGCCTCTTTCAAGATCATTAGAGAGTTAATTTTCTATAAAGAGCTGAATTTGGGATTAGCCTGCATAAACTACAAAACTATACACACACACACACACACACAGAGGTCATTTCCTGCAGGAGCGCACAGGAGTGGAGCTCCGGCAGTAAAGAGCCCAGGGGGCGGTCACATGTAACAAGCCCCACCCCCTGCTCCCAGCAGCCCTCAGGCAGAGCAAGAAGCAGCCAGGTAAGCTGCAGAGCCCCCCCCCCCGCCTTACCAGTCCAAAACAGTCCAGTAGCACCTTTAAGACCAAGTTTTATTCAGGTACAAGCTCTCCCTGCTCTGCGAGGACAGATCTGCATGTTCCTCCCCACAATAGCTAGCAATCCAAAACAGGCCAGTGGAGCCTGAGCGGTGGGTGTTGCCTGCTGACACACTTCCAATGATGTCAGGGGGTGTGACATATGCTAATGAGTTATGCTAATGAGCTCCTGCACCTCTTTTTCTACGAAATGACCCCGTATGTATATGTGTGTGTGTGTGTGTGTGTGTATATATATGTGTGTGTGTGTGTGTATATACAAAACTACAAAACTATATGTTCTGGTTGATCACAAGCTAAACATAAGCCTGCAGTGCGATGTGGCTGTGAAGAAAGCTAATGCAATCTTAGGATGCATTAACAGAAGCACTGTGTCCAGATCAAGGGAGGTGGTAGTTCCACTCTATTCTGCTATGGTCAGGGAGTACTGTGTCCAGTTTTGGGCACCACATTTTAGGAAGGATGTTGACAAGCTTGAGCATGTCCAGAAGAGGGCAACCAGGATGGTGAGAGGGTTGGAATCCAAGTCTTATGAGGAAAGGCTGAAAGAGTTGGGTATGTTTAGCCTGGGAAAGAGAAGGCTTAGAAGGAACATGATTGCAGTCTTCAAATATTTGAAGGGCTGTCATGTACAAGATGGAGCAGATCTATTCTCTCTTGCTCCGGATTGCAAGACTAGATCTAATGGGTGAAAATTACAAGGGGGTCATTACCAGCTAAATATCAGGAGAAACTTCCTAACTGTAAGAGTGGTTGAGCAGTGGAACAGTCTGCCTTGGGAGGTGGTGGATGCTCCTTCGCTAGACGTTTTCAAGTAGAGGTTGGATGACCATCTTTTGGGTATATTGTAAGTATGTAGGGCTATCTTTCGGCTATGCTCCTGCAGAGTGCAGGGGGTTGGTCTAGATGAGCTGCAAGGTCCCTTCCAACTCTAACATTCTATGATTCAATTACATATTTCTGGCAATATCTTGTATCAGAAGGCTTGTGTTGTCACCTGGCCCCCAGGCCCCTCTGCTACTGTCTCCTCTGTCCATGGCCTCAAGCCAGAATCATCAGCACACTGGATTTTGCAGCCCCTAAATCCAGTGCTGGTTTCAGGGCCTCTGAATCCCTGAAGACCTATTTAGAGGAAGAGGTACCAGACTCGAAACTAAGGAGAGGCAGTTTACATCTTAAAATGAAAAAAAATGAATTGGTCCCACCACCATCCAACCATTCAAGAGCTGCTGTTACAGAAGACATGGGTTACAATTAAATGCCACACTGCATGGAACCAGATCAGCATACCACCCTTCTTAATACTTCAAGTAAGAGGTGGGTTCTGGCCACTGGTAGGGCATATTTGAGTTCAGTTGAACTTTTGTTTGCTTTCTTGGGAAGCTATCCAATGTCAGCAAAGCCTGAGCTTAATCCTGCTATCTGTGTGCTCTATTCTGTGTATCTGGTAGCAGGAAATCTATTACCTGGTTGCTACCACTACTGCTGTATGACTCCAACTGAAGGACATCTCTTCTCTGCAGATTTATACCCAGGATGAGACAGGAGAAATCTGAAACTACTGCTTCAAGATATTCACATGCATAGGTTCTGGAGAGAATCATTGCTCCCTGAAGCAGGCTGCCAGTGAGTCAAGCCAGTCACAAAAATAGCCAAGAAACAGGGTTAGCAATATGTATTAAGACCTGCTTATGATCATCCTTGGCAGAGCTGAACATCTGAAGCTATCTCATATAAAGATAAACCATCGCACATCTAACTCATTATTGCATATTCTGACTAGCAGCTTTCCAGGATCTTGGGCAGATGCTTTCCTAGCATTTTCTACATCACATGCACAGTGAGAGCAGGAGTAGGCCTCAGGTTTCTGCACCTTCTCACTGCTCATTCCCTGCTCATAACACCAAACATGAAAGTTTCTATTTAAACTGGGGGATCAAGTGGTTATGCAAACACAGGCAGTTCTTTACCCACAGATATTGTTAAAAGATCGTCTCTAGAGAAGCAGAACAAGTAAACACCCTGAAGGTAAGTGCAGGAGTTGGGATCAGTTTAGAAATCCCTCTCTCCCACCACTGTTTTCCTCTACAGGGCTCTATATGCTCTCAGTGGCTTGAATAGGCTAATCCTCGTGTTCCCCCCCCCCCTTCAACTGCTCAATATTCCATGTTCCTAGAATATAATTAGTGCTCATCAGGTTAACAGTGGGAAGGCCTTCTGATTAATTTATGAAGTCATATTTTTCTGCAAATCAGAAGAGTCCTCTGAAGATGTAGTGACCCTGCACTGCCTGGTTAGGAAGGTTCTTGTGATGGGCACAGGGACCAACCACTTTTTAACAGAGTGATCGCGCATACAGATAACTTGAATGACTGACTGCAGATAGAACGACAGAGAGATGGAAGAGAATCACACAAGTCCAAGGACCAATCCACTGCAATTAGAAGTGAATTGTGCAGGAGGGCAGAAGTAACCTCTGAACAGCTCCTAGGATCAGCCAATCTTTTTATTTTTCATTTTGTTTCTGAAACTGCATTGTTAAATAGAACCACTCCTTGCTTTCCAAATCTGTTACCTTTAAAAAAGTTAGCAGCAAACCCCGCTTTGTTGACTGTTCCATCAGAAACAAACTTCATCCACAAAGTATTGGAGGTAGATCTTATGTCATCTGGTTTATCATAGCCACAAAAGTGGCCAACCAAAGGACTACTTTCACTGGTTCCATCTCGGACTTCTAAGTAATCATAGGCACAGCTGTCATGTCTCTCAATCTGCAAATATACACAGAACGGAGCATTTTTCCAAGTTCATTACAAGCACCCTTTTCTGTTGATAAATTTAACACAAAATGTAATTCATTGTCTAGTTGAAAACAGTAATGTCTTATTGCAAAATACATACATGAATAAATGTTTGTCATCAACCCATTTGTCCAGTCCTATGAAGAAGTGTTTCCCCAGTGCAAAACCAAATAAAGCTTTACAGTAAACTGTTTTAACAAATGAGGTTAATTTGCTGAACTGAAATGAAGATTATACATACTGGTATAAGGGTCAAGAACATATCGTGGTCAGATCAATAAATTACACTAAAAAGACACATGGCTAGTCTACATATAGTGAGGGTGCCTTGTGTACTATGACTTGAGATGTTAATGCTGGCTTTGAACATTGGCCAACTGGCAGTAAAGTGTGTAGAAGTCAAAGGCAGTATAGCTTTTTAACCTGGGCCCAGACAATGAGAGACATATGAAGTTTCCATACTGAGTCAGACCAGACCATTGGTTCACCTAGCCCAGCTCCATTCTTACGGACAGATATATTATTCAACCCTTCTGTCTGAGATCCTTGCACCAAAAATATGGTGAGATCTGAGCTCATTCACACTGCCCTCAACCACGGAGCTCAGTGAAAAAGTGAAAGCTTTGGTCCCAGCTCTTAGAAATCCAGACTACAGCCATGAACCTGGCTGCCAGTGCCCTGATCCTTTGAGGTTTCCACACCTCTGAGCTCCCACTAACTGCAACAGCTCTGACAAGCACTTAAGGGACAAAAGAACAAGTTTATATAATACAAATGCAGATTGTTATTCTAAATTGAAAGAAATGCAAATATCACAGCTGTGAACTTCACATTTCTGCATAAAGTATTCATGACTAGCTTTATGAAATTACATTTGAACACATAACATTTATTTATTTATTCTTAATAAGCTTATTCTTCCATGCCTGGCAGCGACCAAAATTATGTAAAAATAAATATTTTTCTATTGTCAATTGTGGTTTATGAACGGCTAAAACTAGAGTTACAGACTCATCCGATGGTTTATTGCATGCAGTTGCAAATATCGCACAGACAGAAGTATACTATGAAATTTCAAAAATAAAGATTCACAGCTATTAGAAAATGTGCAACAATGTGGCTACTAAAAACACAAAGTGAAAAATCTTTTATGCTTATCTTTAAATAACAGAAACAAAAAATAGCTTTAAAAAAAGGAAACAAATAGATTCAGAAAAGAAATAACAGCCGTAGTATTTAATGGATTCCTAAAGCAGCCTTGTGGAACAGGATTAGGCATTTGTTAAAAGAAACTATTGTCAATTTTAAAAACATTCCAATTCAACTAGCGCAGATAGCATAAAACCCTTTTAATCTTCTTGAAATTTATGCAATGGGAAAAGTCTCCATGAAAGGAAATATTAACTGGAGAAGTTGCGTTATATAGAGAATGCTTTGTTTCTACATTGGCTTAATGAGGATTCCCTTAAATGTCACTGTCATTTATCCACTAGATGGTTTGCTGAGATCAGTTAAAAGGCTTTACCTCAAATGCCTGAAAGGTTAATCCGACATTGTAGTTCTCTGACACCGTTATTTTCCACACACATTCCTTCATTGGTCTGTAGTCATCAGGATAATTAGGAGACTGGATCTGGCCTTCATTTTTGTGTATTTCACCTCCACAAATTGCTAATGATGAATGTATAGAAACCAACTTAAATACCTTCTCAGTACTAACGTTTACATCAAACTACTGATGCCAGGAGAAAAGATGGACACATCACAACCGCCAACTGTCCAAATACAATTTGGCTGCTTCACCTACTGATTTCTTTTTACTCAAAACAGTGTTTATAGTTTAAAACCATTTAACATTATAGACTGCAATCCAGTCTGCAATTACACACCCAGCATGTGTACAAGGCAGGCTGGATTGCGGCCACAGGACATGACCTAGCACCTTCCATGTTTGGATCCAGAGCTGTTCCTGCAGTGGCTTCCCTTTGTCTTCAGTGAGAAGGAACTGCTTGGCTTGCACAATGGGAAATGCCTGTGCTTTGCATAGAACATTACCTTCTCATACAAAAGGAAGCCCTTTGCATGCAGAACTTGGGATTCTGCCATAATTTGTAAGTTTATGAAGAACTGAAAAATGTCGTTATTACTGTTTAGAACTCACCCAGCCTTTTTGGATATTCAAAGACATGAAGAATGTTAAAATTTAAACAACAGTTGTACAAGAGGACAAACAACCACGCTATCCAACTGTGAGAGACAATGTACAGTTCTTCAAGATTAGAATCTGACAAACTAGAAATCTAAACCTAATTATTGAGCTGATACAGCAACTGTTAAGCTTCACTTAATTCAATGAGGAAGCTGAGCATGTGCTTAAATATTTCTTATAATTTTTTGCCTAGGGGAAGAAAAGCAACTCGGGCATGGGTCTATGTATGAAAAAAATAGCCAGGGAGAAAAAGGTTACTACTAACTTCTCTCCCCACCTTTTCTCTACTTACAGCTTTCAGAGTCTACTTATGATACTGGGGGAGGGGTGCATTGCATAGAACTGTGTGTCAAGTCTAGTTCAGCCACAGTTAACCATATATTAAGAATCATATATAACTTATATATAAGCTATGCTTTAAGTTAATACACTCCCAAAGGACAAAAAGTTTAGTCTCTTTGACTTGCACAATGACTCACCTTCATAAACAGCTGCAAAACCTTTTCCTACCCAGTTACTGCTGCTACGGAATTCTATCCACATTCGGCTATCAGTAGATGTAAGGACATCTGGGAGTTTGTCACCGCAGAACCTACCTACAAAAAAAAAGTGTCAGTAAATGGATTTTAGGGTCTCTCACAAGGAGGAAACCCTTCATCTAAGGGTCAAACTACTTTTGGCAGAAACAAACCCATATCTTTAAATGTGGTCTTCCTTAAACACATTTACAGTGGGAGGTGAAGGCACCATTTAAAGCAAAAAACAACAACGATCCCCTGCACTCCCTTCTCTCTGGTTTTAGTATGACAGACTAGCTGAAGGGGGAGGGGTGAACAGTTGGGGGGGGGGCTCAGAACAGGAGTTGAAGGGAAGGGATCAGGGTTCACCTTTGAAACATACTCATGTGCCCCTCCCAATTTTCATGTTTAGTATATGGGTGTGACGTTCCCCTGTGTAGTCTGGTCCGCTCTTGTTAGCCTCTTTTATGCACATACAGGATTAAGCCCAAATAATATAAGTATGTGATACTCTTGAGATTTGCATGTTCTCTCTCTGTAGTCATGAAATAATTTACTGTTTATTTATGCATGCTGATGTCTTAGCTAGTTTAATTTTAGAGAACCAATGGGGAAGTCTGCACGTAGTTCAGTAAATCTGGCACGTCCTTTTACCTGAATGCAAGAATCCCTATTGAATTTCTGCTTATCAGTATCATTGTCCCCAGTGCACAGAACTGCCTTCCCTTTCCTGTTGCAGTTGGTTGTCACAGGCAGCAGACAAAACGGGATTTTCAAGCAAACTCTAGTCAGTTTCCATCATCTACTGCACTAACTATAGTTAGTTCAATAAACTGTGGTTTTAACTAACCATCGTTGTGAAATCTGAATGCATTCTAAAGGCTGGATCCCAACTAAATTTTCCACCTGTGGAACGGCAGTTTCCTGCCTCCCCTCCCCCACTACAGCTCTCTGATCTCCACCAAATGCGGTCCCTGGGGACCCCGAGGAATGACATAAGGGGGCCTGCAGCAGAAAGGGAGACTGGTGGAAGTATCGCTTAGATCCAACCTTAAGAGTGTATGCCTGGCTAAGAAGATAATCCCAGGCTACGGTCACACGGAACATTAGCCACACTAGAGAGCCGGAAGATAGGCGGATTTTCTGGGCGCGATCTCACTGCCACATCTGGGAAGCGTAGAGCTCCCGTGGCTTACCCGAGGCTTCCTGCCGAATATGCGGGGTAAAAAACTAGTACCTCCGAGGTACTAGTTTCCGGTAACCGCGGGGCAAGGGCAGGCGTCTGATCGCATTTCTCGTGGCATCCGGCGCCCGCCCATGTCCCCTTGCAAAAAGTTTTTTTTCCCCAAGTCTCCATGGATGCACACAAGCACCCAACGGAGCATGTGCATACTTTGGTGTACAAAAACCCCCAAACCTGTTTGCCGCACCGCGCCGCTTCTTTGCCGCACGGCAGAATTGTCCTATGATCGGCACCTCCCCCTACCCACGGGACCTCCACTGAACCTCTACAGGAGGTCTGATCGCGCAACTGCGCGTTATTTAGCCCCGTGGCAAACAGCCACGCCTCCCCCCTGGGGACCGGGCCCCCAGACCATTTGATTCTGCTATTACGTCTCATTTTCAAACAGATACTGCAGTCTCGTAATTTAGATATGGTTCATACCAAGCAGGGGTGATTTTCTCCAGTAGCCATCTCTTACTTCGATGTAGTCATACCAGCAGAGGCTGCTCTTATAGAGGTCCATTGTAGTGAAGTTTAAGACAATCTGGAGTACAAAGGAGATAAACATGTCATACAATTTATACTCTAAGTAGGGGGGGAAAGTTTCACCAGCATGCTGAATAAAAAGTGGGCAGTAGTAGCATTCTTATCTGCTTCACTCTGTGCTTTTTACAGAAAGGAACACAGACGACACAAAGACAAAGCTGTATATCTAAAAAGTAAATAGCTAATCTGCCTGAGCCTAGGTTCTCAAACTGTGAAAAGAACTGATTCTGATGAAATGGGTGGACTGGTACCTCTTGGCAAAGGCCTTGCAATGATTTACATAAATTTAAGGTTATCTTACTTCTCACTGCCCCATCATCCCACTTGATTTTGGAAGGAAGAAGCTGATGCAGAACTGCTGTTTGCTTTAAGATCAATTAGTTATTATTTATTGGGGGGAACTGGAAGAGCTAGGTATACCCTCTTCTACTTCTAGTGTTGAATTAGTGACCAAAGCTATATATCTGACTGCATGACTACATGTGTGATAATGTTCAATGCTTAATTGAGGATCAGATTATTAATGCTGGGTTAAATAAACTGACAAGATATTTACTTAATTAAAAAAAATCCTATGTTGAGCTCCTAACCCACATGGATTAAAGTCAGAATGAACTGAAAGCACTTCATAAATACAGCCATAAGGATGTTTAGCACTTCCATGTAATTGCAGGGGGTAGGATCTGGAGGAAAATGTGTAACTTTGCAGGAGATTGTGCACATGGCAAAGTTGTGCAGGTGCCACATACTACACATCTGCTATGTGGACAGGTAGCTTGTGGGTCTCAGGATCAGCAGTACTGTTGCTGCCTGACTGCAGGACCTGGTAAATGTTAGAAGCAATGGGGGGGGGGGAAATCCTTGGGGGGTGGCTGAAATGAAAGAGAATGAGGAGATGCTGGAAGTGTCATACAAATATTGGTCATCATTTTATCAATTTCTTCTCCCAAAGCTTGAACTCCCCCACAGCTGAGAGGGATTTGTCAAAGACTGTTTCATGAACATTTGCATTTGTTAACACACATAGTAATGTTTTTAAACACTTAAAACACTTTAAAAAAGATTTACAAAGGAACTTTAAAAGTAGTAAGTTAAAGCAGAGGAAATTATCATTTTTGCCCTCAAGATTATGTCACATGTACAGACTGAGTACCCAGGCTTAAAGTCAGTTTAACAAAGATTATTCCACCCCCCTAAACAGTAGCCTAGAACGTCTCCCTAAATTTGATCAGGTCATAAAGAAATAGAGTTTCTCCCTCCCTTCCACTTTCTCCCTCCCTGTGAGCCTAATGAAAAGGCTGAGGGAAATTACAGCTATAGATTCTACTTTTTATCGTTATGTCTATTGACGGTGGAGGAAAAGGAATGGCCAGTCTTTTTATTTCACCTTAACCATAAACTGGCTTCAGGTCCTCATCTAGGGTTGTCAAGTCTCTTACCTGGCATAGTGGGGGGTACCTGGTCCTGGTCTGGGAGTTTTGCACCCTGATGACGTCGCCTGGAAGTGACGTAATCACGCTGGGCACATCGCATGGCGGCGCTCTACCAATCGCCCTAAAAACGCTATAGTACAATAGAGTTTTCAGGGCAATTGCTAGAGTGTCACCCGGTGACGTGCCCAGCGTGATTACGTCATTTCTGGGCAACTTCATCGCGGTGGGCACGTCGGCCTGATCTGGCCACTTCGGGGGTGGGGTTCCCCCCACCGGCTAGATTGGGACCGGCGGATTGGGGGCCATTTCGGTGAGGGAATCCCTGCCCCCCAGGGGGACTTGGCAGCCCTATCCTCATCTGCAAGGTGGGAACAACAGTGCCTCTTTTAAAGTTGTTGGGTATTATTACCCAGTAAGTAAAACACTCTGAATACCCAAGAAGTAACATAAAATACTAAGCATTATCACCATAACCATCTAATGCTTCATTAGAAAGATTTCATTTGTGGCACTCTTCATGGATGAGGATGAAGCCAATGGTAATGTGGCAGGATCTTTGGAGGCTCTGGATTTGACCTCTAGTAGGCATGTAGGTAGGCTATTGGATTTATGAGAGACAATCTAGTGGAGGGAACTATGATCCCAAACATGCCTTCTACTGCTCCTTATTTTTTAATAAGCAGAGGACACAGATGGATGAGTGAAGAATAATCTCACATTCTGAAGAGTTCTAATAAGGAGCTTTCTTTTATTTATTTATTTATTATTTGTATTTATACCCCGCCCTCCCTGCGGGCAGGCTCAGGACGGCTTACAGAGGTCGGTACAATGTACCTAGACAACATAAAACTTTAAAACATTTTAAAACAGCTTAAAACATTCTTACGTTTAAAGTTCTCGCAGTATTAACAATTCCTTAAAATTAGATGGTGTTCTCTAAGATATACCATCTGAGTTCTCAATTCTTCCGGTCTTCTCAAGGTCTTCCGGTCTGTTAGGGCCAGCTCAGTGCTACAGATGTTCATGTAGCATAGTTGGTGGTCATGGTGGCAGCTCCTAATTGAAAGCCTGGTGGAAGAGCTCTGTCTTACAGGCCCTGCGGACCTGCAAGAGGTCTCTTCCAGGAGCTCATTCCATCAGTAAGGAGTCGCCACAGAAAAGTCCCTGGCTCTGGTAGCGGTGAGCCTGGCATCTTTGGGGCCCAGAATAATTAATTGATGTTGCGACACTGACCATAGTATCCTCTGGGGTATATATGGGGAAAGGTGGTCCCTCAGGTATGCTGGACCCTGGCCATATAGGGCTTTAAAAGTAAGTACCAGCACCTTGAAGAGAATTCGGTATACTATTGGCAGCCAGTGCAGTGACCTAAGCACAGGCTGGATGTGCTCCCAATGTGGGAGGCCCATCAACAGCCTGGCTGCGGCATTCTGCACTAGCTGCAGCTTCCGGATTTGCAACAAAGGCAGCTCCATGTAGAGAGCGTTACAGTAGTCTAATCTCAAGGTGACCGTCGCATGGATCACTGTAGCCAGGTCGCCACAGTCGAGGAAGGGAACCAACTGCCGAATCAGCCGAAGATGATAAAAGGCTGACTTTGCAGTGGCTGCTACCTGGGCCTCCATTGTCAAGGAGGGGTCCAGGAGCACTCCCAAACTCCTAACCTCCAACACTGGCACCAGTGGCGCCCCATTGAAGGCCAGGAGCAGAATCCCCAACCCTGTGCCACCACGACTCAAGCACAGGACCTCCGTCTTCTCCGGATTTAGCTTCAGCCGACTCAGCTTGAGCCAACCAGCCACAGCCTGCAGCGCCTGGTCCAGATCTTCCGGTCTGGAGTCCGACCGGCCGCCCAACATCAGATAGAGCTGCGTGTCATCAGCACACTGATGACAACCCAACCCACACCTCCGAGCAACCTGGGCAAGGTGAAAGCACCGCCCCCTGAGGCACCCCACATTCAAATGGGTGTCTCATGGACTGCTGTTCCCCTAGCACCACCTTTATTTATTTATTTATTTATTTTATTCAATTTATACCCCGCCCTCCCCGCTCCCTGACCCAGGAGGAAGGAAACAGGCCATTGTAGGGAGAGCCCCTGTATCCACGTGTTGGCGAGGTGGTGGGTCAGCTACTGGTGGTCGACTATGTCGAACACAGCCAACAGGTCCAACAACATCAGTGCTGCCAAACCACCCTGATCCAGGTGCCTTCGGAGGTTGTCAGTAAGAGTGACCAGCGCCATCTCCGTCCTGTGTCCCGGGTGGAAGCCAGACTGGAAGGGCTCTAATATGGAAGTGTCATCCAGAAAGCCCTGCAGCTGTGCCATCACTGTGCTCTCAATTAATTTGCCCAAATAGTTGGCCAATACGGCCAGGTCCAAAGATGTTTTTTTCAAGAGACGGCAGACCATCGCTTCCTTGAGTGCCCCCGGGAACTGTCCCTCCAAGAGGGACTTGTTGATAATCTCCCTAAGGGCACCTCGAAACCCCTCGTGGCCTGCTTTAATGAGTCAGGAAGAAGCTCATGATGAAGGCTGGGCTCATGATTTCTTGCAGTGTCCTTAAGCCTGGAGGGCATATTGTAATGATATTCTATATTCCAAGGCCAGCTGCACAATTTCATAGCATTACAGACTGTACCTCTGCACTGTGCCTTAGCCGGGCATCACTGACAAAGACTTTCTGTTTCTATGAGTGCCATACATTTGTGCAAGGGAAGGTAGAAGCTCATTTCAGTTTCTTAAGGAAGATTTAATGCCTAAATGGTTAACAATACCCTATGTGGCAATAAGAACCCCCCCTTTTTTTATAGCGGGGCCAAACCAGATGTCTGCACTTTTTTAACTTAAAAAAAAATCAGTACTTTTTTTAAAAAACTCAGTTTCATTTGAAGGGCTCACTTTGGATTGGAATGTCAATGTATGGAAAGGGAAGGGGTTTAGATGTTAGTTTAGCTCAACAGTGCAAATCGGTGTTCTCCAGGATTACTTCAGGCCTGGAAAACTGTGCAGGGCAAAGGCTTAAGGTCCACCCCCCCCAATGCATTGTTGTACCTATTTGAATATGACCCTTTCACATCTTAAAACTGAGTTTACAATAGCACTCAGAATTCCAAACAATGAACTTCTAGCACATATTTGGTTTGGCGCATAGAAGGTTCTCCAGCACAAAAACTTAGATGCTAAAACTCTCCTAAGAAGGTTAATGTAAGGTGCTGACAGAGAATGAAGGAACCTCCTTCATCTGATACCTAAATTCTGGAAACAACAAGAAGATATTTTAAAAACTCCACATGCTCTGGAGAAGGAAAAAAAAATCCACTCAATGCTACTCCAGCCAATACCCAACAAAAGGTGAGACAAGAGTTCAGGGTTTGCCAACAGGCCATAGAAGAGGCCGCTGGTTACTGATGCGACCATCCAAACAGACACATGGTAAGGGGGAGAGACCAGGTGAAGGCTTATTTAAAGCAGCATCACACCATCTTCTGCCTCTTTTATCCACTTTCCACAGTACCTATCCTTTCTTCTAATGTTTCAGAATGGGCATAAGTTGGTTACTTTTTGGAGCTGGGGTGTGTATATATATCCTTTATAGCCCAACTGGCATCAAGCCAGGGGGTTTTTTGGGGGTGGGTGGGGGGTTGCCTGAATCAGTCTGAAGACCACAGTGACAGACTTTCCCTGGCCTTACTGGATCAGTTACCTTAGGTATCAATTTCATCTGGTGGTGATATCAGTGCAGGTAAAAAAGGTTAAGTTCTTAATATAAAGCTTAGGTGAGCAGACTGAGGCATCAATCCAAAGACAGAAGGGCAGGCTCATAGACCAGGTCTATGGTGCTTTCATGGGACTGGTTCAGGAATCCCTTGGGATGTTACCATTAGCCCTTACCCAGAGACCTCACAGCTAGGGAAGAAAGAAATGGAACATCTCCTCTGAGCATCAGTAAAAGCTTGGCAAGGAACAGCATGAGCATTATATAATGACTTCTCAGTGATCAGAGCTAGGGTGAGCCTCACAGAATAGAGGGATGTACAGCTAGAGGAGGCCAGACTCTTTTGCACTCCATCAGTTACCTGCACTGTAATTAAATATGGAGTGAGTTTTACCCTTGGAGCTGCATATTCTTATCTCGCTAGGAAATAAAATTGTATTTTGATTATCACAGCTGATGACTGTGATAAGGAATGTTGTTTTTTTGCCCCACTCTCAGTAACCTCATAGATAGGGATGGGCACAAACCACACTTTTGTGGTCTGGTTTGTGGCTGAACCATGAACCTAACCACAAATTGATATGCTAGTTTGTAAACCAAACTGGTTTGTATCAGTTTGTGAGCCATTTAACACCCTGCTTTCTGCTCCCCACAGAAAGTGGCGAGGATCAGAAAGCAGAGGGTTAAATGGCTCTATTTAACCCTCTGCTTTCTGCTCTTCACAAGCCCCCACAACCCACTACGAATTGTATCAAAATTTATGGCAGCTCTTCAGTTCATAAACATCACTTCACAAACCACAAACTGTCCAAAATTTGTGATGAATTTTAGTTCTTGAGATGGTTTGTGCCCATCTCTACTCACAGACACATTACTTCCTTTTTCCAGATGAACAAGGATGCCATTTCAAATTTCACTTGGGGGAGAAAGTCAGATTCAGAAAGATACAATGGCCAACTGTAGGATACATTAGAAGTTAAACTGCAAAAAAGCAGTGTGGCTGTTATTTTTTTTAAAAAAACCTTTACACTGTAGCAGCATTATGAATACAAAACAGAGTCAGACCTCTCTCTCTTTCGTGCAAAGGAATGTGTGCCTTTGGTAGGTACCCATATAGCCTGAAATAGAAGAGTGGAGTGACACCCTACCCCCGCTATCTTTAAATGGCACCTCTGCAGAGGAAGATATTGTTCATTTGTTGACTGAAGTCTTTCTGTAGAAATGAAAATCTGGAATTTTCATGCAGTTAGTCATCATTAACAGAACAGATTGTATCCATTAATAACATATATTTTTAGACAATGACACCAGAACTGCTTAAATAGCATTTGGCTCCAGAGCATTTCACTTTACCTCTGAATTAATAAACGATGTTCACGTTTATATAGTGTATATTTACTATGTACTGATACATATTGCCAATACTTAATTTCCATGCCTGCTCAATGAAAAATACGTCCAGCACAGTGGGACTTACTTCCAAGTAAACATGCATAGCATCACCCTACACAGTGGCAAAGAATGAGTTCACACTGGTGTCTAGAGTAAAAACAATTTCCTGCATCCCACACAGCCATCTGCACTGAGGGCAATGTTTGAAATCCCCTATGTGATGAGAGTCATAGATAAAGTGCATTTTTATAATAATGATAAATGTTGAGCCAGTAGTTGGTGGGTATGTTGCTTTTCTTCTCTCCTCTCACCTGAGCCTTAAATAGCATTTTATTTCAGGGGGGAAGGGGAAGAAAACCGCTTGAAATACCTGTAAGCATGAGAAACCACTTATTACAAGTAAAAGTTTTTTCACATATGAATGTTAGTGTAAAGAAAAACGGTTCCTTGCTCTGTTCTGTAAAGTAAAATCTTTGGTTCAGGCTGCACAGAGGCCTGCAAGAATTTTCCCAGAGATAGAGACAGCTCAGAAGTAGTTAGCACAGTGACCTTGCCAGCTAAATTGTTTTCAGCTGCAGTGCCAACTGCCCTTGGTGCTTCCAATTAGCACATTCCAAGCATGGACACCTGTGGGGGGGGGCAGGGACGGACCTAACTGCAGGATGGTTTCGTTTCTCTCCCTCGTTCTCTTGTCCATCCTTGGATGTCACATGCCTCGCAACCAAGAGAGTTACATCACCTCTCAGGCCTAGGATCAGTCAGAGACCTTTTTCCTATAAATCTAGTTAGTTCTCACACTATGGCATGGAGCTTGGTAACTACTTGACACGGAATTACGTCAGTGGTTCAACAGCTCCCAGAATGGCATCCTACTTAATTCCTGCCTGGACTGGCTAAGTCGTGAACATCTTGTCTTGCTGGAACTGACTGCCTCT
>NW_015159719.1:1239473-1248587 GCF_001447785.1 Gekko japonicus
GGGGGGGGTGTGCGCTTCGCTCCTTTTTCCCCGTTTCCGACCGGCAACTCACAGTTTTGGCCGATTTTCTTCCTTTTAAACGCTTGTCCGCTTGATCACCCGGTGACGACTGGCGGCTCTGCTAGTCAGGGCACTGCCGCGGCTAGGGCCATTGGGGCATGGGGCGAGCCTCAATTTCCGACCATCCAATCTGGAAAGAGGCACATCCCCTGTGCGCCCCAGATCGGAACCTCTGCCTGAGGTTCCTTAGGGTCTCCGCTTGTGCGGATCCCCCCCCTTTGGCCGCGCGTGGGCGAATCGACTTCAGGAGCTCCCCGAAGATGCGACCGCCATTCACAGAGTCCAAACCGGAAGCCGGCTGTTGGGATAGATTAAAAGACCTGGTGGCAACCTACCAAGACTAGGGTGAGTATCTGGTACTTTGTAACTCTGTTTTGTGACACACTCCCCTTGTACCAAAAGTCCTTTCCCAAGGTTGGGACTGGGACTTTTGACACTTACATTGGTCTGTAATGCAAAACTTACACTAGCTACAAAATGTGTTCCATTTTCTTTTCCAAGTTCTGTCCCACAGCTTCAAAGTCACACATAGCATCACAGCCTCAAAGATACATTAAAGCATATGTGTGAAAATCAGGCTTTGGTGAATTAAATGAGACTTACTTCCAAGTCCTATCCCAGGGACTACCATTGTAGCCTTGGAGCTGCCATTCCAGATATTGGAGTCTGAGAGTACAGTCCTAAACTGATTTACTCAGAAGTGTCCCATTTTATTCAATGAGGCTTAATCCTAGGAAAAAAGAATGCAGCTTATTCTACTTTCAGGCACTGTGCTTGACCCATTCCTTTGCTTTTTGTGACCCATTCATTGTTTTATTTGCACCTTTGCAATGGAGACAGCAGATCAGTTGTCTTCAGCTGCAGGTGGTGCTGGCCAGCAGCAAATCAGCTTACCATACTGGCTATCTTCAATTATCATAAATTCACCTGGTTAATTTATTTGTGGCAACATTTGTAGCATCCGTAATAGGATCATCCAAGATTTTAATAGGGATGTTAACTTTAAAAAAAAATCCAAGATCCTAAAATTGCTTCAAGGGTCTACAAATGAACTAAGTTCCTCAGCTCATGTTACATTCAAAAGATCATCAGCTCATGTTGCACGCTCAAAAGATCAAAGCACCTTAATGAAAAAATATTATTGAAGACAGTCAGATATATTTAAAAAACACCTGTAGCAATCAGTAAATGTTATATCCATTCTTATTTTTTAAGATATCCAAATCCATAACACTTTTATCGAGCCTGTGTACTTTCTCCTGCGATTCCTTCCCATCACTATCTATAAATGAATCTGGAAAAGCCAGACCAATCTTAGTAAATCAACCTTCATTGGATCTCTTATTTTTAGTGACATTTGTTCACCAATAAGTGATGATCAAATTCTTTCAATGCTGCTTGCATTCATGTAATGAAAAGCAGTTAACACTTCACCTGAAGATTTAGGGCTGACCTTCAAGTGACAACAAAGCTCAGATGGCATCTGTGTCTGCTACTAGGACTTTTTATCAGATGTGCACTCTAAATCTCCACTGGGAACTAAATCCCAGAACCTTGGGGATTGGGACTGCAGTGTGTGATGAGAGGGGGCTTAAATCCTCTCCCCCACACTGTTTTCCGAACCTATTTGCCCTGTTGGGAAACCCTAGGTATATACAAATAGCACCCAACAACACAAACTGCACCTCCAGGGATACTTCATGGTTCAGAAACATGGTGGAGGGGAAGGGAAAGGAGTTTGTAAGCCGCTCTGAGACTCCAAGTGAAGGGCGGGGTATAAATCCAATCTCCTCCTCCTCCTCCTCCTCCTCCTCCTCTTCTTCTTCTTCTTCTTCTTCTTCTTCTTCTTCTTCTTCGTGCAGAGAGGAAGGCTTAAACTCCTTCTCCCTGTGCACGAAGCTAGGCAGCTGGAAAATAGTCCAATCCTAAATGGAGTTACACCATTCTTAATCCCATTCATTTCAGTAGATCTAGAAGGGAGTAACTCTGTTCGAGACCTGAGTGCCGCAAGACAGAGTGAGCTCCCATCTCTAGTTCCAGCTCCTGCCAACCTAGCAGTTCGAAAGTAAGAAATTGCAAGTAGGTACCACTTCGGTGGGAAGGTAACAGTGTTCTGTGCGCCTCAGCGTCTAGTCATGCCAGCCACATGACCACGGAGACATCTTCAAACAGCGCTCGCTCTTTGGCTTGGAAACTGCACTGCAACCCTAGAGTCAGATTCGACTGGCTTTCGAGCAAGGGAAATCTTTACCAACTCTGTTAAGGATTGCACTGAAAGATTCCAGCAGTGAATCTGCAGCACCCAACTGATTGAAAGTCCTTGTTGCAGATGCAGATACGACATTATATTTGTGTAATGTGTAAAGTACATATTTTACTGAACATCCCTTTATCTATATATATAAAAGAAAGTCCCCTTACTGTAAAATCAACGCCCAGGCCAAACCCCTGGACCTAAAACACAAAATTCGGGGAAAGCACTCCTACCATGACGTAGATGCTCACTAAGAAGGGATTTTTAGAAATTCAACACCAAGGGAGTCAAAAGGGGTAAAATATGCTTCCCCCATTGCTTCCTATGCGGCTGCCAGGCTGCTGCCTCCTTCCACCCCCTACTCTCTGACTGGACAGCAGCAGAGCTCAGGGTTCTGAGGTAAAAAAAAAACAGTTACAGGAGACTGCAGATAGCTAATGACAGTTGAGGAAATCAGGAATGGCCAACCACCTATGAGGTGCAGCAATGCTGCTGGCCCAGCCTCCCCGATGCCTTCAAACACACTCCCCCACCTCCTACACCTGACAGGTAGCTGTCTATCAGGTGCAGCAGCGGGTGCATGGTGCTTAAAGCCATCAGACAGCCTGCCCCAGCAGTAACACGTTAGGAATCCTGCTGGCCCAGCCTCCAAACTAGCTTGCAATACCCCACCCCTCCCACACCGGGCAGGCAGCTGCCTGTTTGGTGTAGGAGAGAGGATGGGATGCTTACAGCCAGGGCTCTTTTTGTAGCAGGAACTCCTTTGCATATTAGGTGACACACCCCTAATGTAGCCAATCCTCCAAGAGCTTACAGAGCTCTTCTTACAGGGGCCACTGTAAGCCCTTGGAGGACTGGCTACATTGGGTGTGTCGCCTAATATGCAAAGGAGTTCCTGCTACAACAAAAGCCCTGCTTACAGCCATTGGGGAGGCTTGCTCAGCAGGATTGCCTTAGCACTGCTGTTGGCCCAGCCTCCCCAATGCCTTTAAACACTCTCCCCCTAACACCAGACAGGCAGGTGTCTGTCAGGTATAGGAGCAGGGCCAGGGTACTTTAATCCATCAGGGAGGCTGTCCGAGCACAAACACCTTAGCAATGCTGCTGGGCCAGCCTCTCCAATGGCTTTGGACACACTCCCACCCCCCCTCCTCCACCTGACAGGCGATTGTGTGTCAGGTGCAGGAGCAGGGGCAGAGCATTGAAAACCATCAGAGAGGCTGCCCAAGCAGTATCACCTTAGCTATCCTGCTGGCTCAGCCTCCACAATGCCTTCAGACACACTACCCCTCCTATAGCCTGGTGATCCTAGCACCTGAGGGCAGAACCACCAATGTGGTCTAAAGAGGTCCTTCAGTAGAGGAAAAAAACAGAACGTATGTCTCACTTCAGTTTTTACACTACAATCTTTTCCATTAGAATTCCTACAAGAAAATGTTACATTTCAAACCTCACATCATCAGAAGTATAACTGGATTTACGGAATTTAAATACTGTAGCAAAGCACAGGTATCAGGCTAGTTTGTAATAAGAAAACATAACAATGTAATAGGAATCCATTCCTCACTATTAACTCATAAACTGGGGTGACTTTTTTCCAGTTTTGAAGATACAGAGAGATCCGAATTACCTATACAAATAGAATTCTGCATTCAGACCCCTGCAGTAACACAAATGCTAATCAGTGCTAGTGGGCACTTGAATTTTTGAACCCCTGCTCATGAATATGTATTATAGAGATGACTGCTATGCATCCATGATATATGTTGTCTTTGATGGGAACCTGAATCTTTATGAACACTAATAGGTTGCAGTCCTGCTCACAGTTACGTTGCTTTAATTCTTTTTAAAAAAATATTTTATTTTGCTTTTAATTCCCATAATACAAGTTTATACAAAACATCACAACAAAGGAAGGAATAACATTTAAACTAATTTATCAAAGATAACCTACAATATGCCCAAATTGGATTGATTTCTAATATATCTATGCTCCTATATCTTTATAATCCGTTTGGGAATGTTCCCACAAACTTAATTCTACGTTCTACATCTTTTGTTTTTCTTAACCCCCTTACCCCCAAATTAATTTTTTCAATTGCTATTAATTATTACTTGTCAATTTATTTATTTATACTTCTAATGTATAATTTTATTATGTAACTATTATGCTGCTTTAATTCTAATGTATAAGATGGGATTTATGCACTCCAGTTGCCACAATTCCGTGGTGAGTTATGCCGGTATAAGCCAAATGACACTAATAGGCTCAAGAATACCTGACTCTTTGTGGGTATGTTGCTTCAGAGTTTTCACTAGAAATTGATACACTTAGAAAATATTGCTTTAAATACATTTAAAAGATGTAGAAATTCTGAGTCATGGCTATTTTTATTTTATTTAGGAAATATGTAATGATAAACATATTTAACCATAGGCAGGCTTTAGTTTTTGAGTGCAAATTGGTTGTTTCAAAACACCACCTCCAGTGTTCTTGCATTCAGTGTACTAATATTGCTTTTTCTTAAATGGAAGCATGGTTAAATATTAGTTTAAGTTAGCTGAACTGAAGAAAATATGTTACAAAAATTGCACTTGTTCTTTGACTCTAATTTCAAACTGTTGTGCCTTTTTGAGATTGTAGAAAAAAGATAGTTTCAAAAACACTATTTCTTTCCATTGGAAAGGGTGAGCTACTGTTTGTTTTATCAGATTAGTATCTTCCTTTCCTCCAAAGAAATCGGGGTGACATATACTGGTTTGAATAGTAAGCTTTGCTTCCATGTTTTGCCTCTCTTCATTGCAGTGATAGCATGTCGTACAGTGCTTTCCAGCTCACTGAAAGACACCAGTCTTGCATGACTCGATGCTTCTAGTTCCAGAGAAACTAGTCCAGCACTCTAATCATTCTATCATATCAGCTCTCAACATCAAGAGGGCCACCCTGATTTGGGGGGGGGGGCTTCTAAAGCAGGAACTATGCTTACCATGCACCCAGTGCTGGACTATGAACCTTGGTACCCCTATGCTATTTTTTTTTCCTCAAAACTGTGGTAAGCAACAGCTAAATATTACATTACTTGTGGTCTGGAATACACATATATTTATTTTAACTTCTATTCTGCAACTCAGCAGATAAAGAAGACAAGACAGATCAACAGTTCATGAGGACAGGATGACTGGAAGTCTCAAGAGTCAAGCAATCAATGAACATTTGTCAGCACAATTGAGAAATTATTGGTTACATAAGCAAATTCAGTAGTGGCAGTGCTGTCTCACGCAGAATAATAAATCTTCACTACTGGGACAGGAAAGCCCACAACACCATAACAGAAAGGGAAACTCTGGTGTAAAATTTGTTCAGGATTGCTTCAACACGAGTACACAGCTGTTGGTCACAGGGTGTGGTTGCAAGGTACAAGATATGGCATCTTTGCTCAAGCTAAGGAGTTTGGGTCTGCTCAGAGCATGGATTAGGACTCTTAAAAACACTGCCTTAAGAAGAAAGGTGGATGATAATAATTGGAAACATCTGAAGTACATTCTTAAAATAAAACTAACAGTAAGAACAGCTTTTTGTATAGCATAATATATGCTAAGAACTGAGTCTGATTATCCGTATTTCTTGGAATCATTACTTAAAAGGGATGGCTTACTTTATAAATATTGGCTTAAGAAACCACTAGACTATACTGTGCGCACAGTACAGCTGCAATCACACTGGAGGCTTGGCGCAATCTGGCCGAACCTCTATTTGCAGCAATTTAAATAGCTGCAGAAAGTTTTGATCAGACATCCCACCCTGAACCGGCTTCACCACACACTCGCCCTATGGTCAGTTGTTCAGATTGTTGTGGCACCTCTTTTTTTGTCTTTCACCCATGCATAAGAACATAAGAACATAAGAGATGCCAATGTTGGATCAGGCCAAAGGCCCATCCAGTCCAACACTCTGTATCACACAGTGGCAAGAAATACCAGTGCCATCAGGAGGTCCACCAGGGGGACCAGGACATTAGAAGCCCTCCCATTGTTGACCCCCCCCAAGCACCAAGATGACAGAGCATCACTTGCCCCAGAGTCCCTATCTATACCTTGTGGCTAATAGCCACTGATGGACCTCTGCTCCATATGCTTATTTAATTCCCTTTTGAAGCCGTTCATGCTTGTAGCTGCCACCACTTCCTGTGGCAGTGAATTCCAAGTGTTAACCACTCTTTGGGTGAAGAAGTACTTCCTTTTATCCGTTCTAACCCGACCGCTCAGCAATTTCATGGAGTGAAACATAAGAACATAAGAGATGCCAATGTGTATCCAAAGCTCCTGCTCCTTTTTGACAGCTCCACAATCCCTCTGCCAAGTACCCTCTCAGCCTCCTTCCCTTCGTCTTTCTTCCTTGGAATACATGGGGGAGTGCAGATTTACATAAGAGTAGTCCAATTGATTTCAGTACATTTACCCTTGTGTCAATCATAGGATGTTCTCAAACAGAAACTCTGACACAGAAACAGGAGAGAGGGGTTGGGGGTTGGGGAGAATTGTTGCTCAAAACAACTCCTCTGGGGACTCCTGATCCAGAATGACTACTTGGCCGTGGTAATTAACAACACCAGGGATGATTATGCACTTATGCACACATCACTACCTGATCCCAAAAGGGGGAAAAAAAGAAGCGGAAATGGAAGGGAAGGTTCAGACTTCCCAAATGGCTTGACTTCGCAGGGGGGGAGTTCAGACATCCAGAAACGCGGAATGGATGCACGGACATCTGTAACCACCAGACTTTCTCTGCTGGCTGTTTATTCCACATCCAACTCCTCATACGATGGGGTAAGTGTGACTAAGCTCATTTAATCCATAAAGGAACAGCAACTATAGCAAGCCAAACTGCTCATCTGACCACAGCCCAAAAGTAGTATCAATTTTAAGGGTAATGCTATATCAACCCACCTTTCCTCCAAGGAGTTTAGTGTGGTATAAATGCTTTCTCTCCATATCCCTATTCTAATCTCCCGACAGCCTTGTCAGATAGGTTAGGCTGAACACATACCATACCACACTGATTTTATTAACCTGTGTCCCTTTCTCTATGCAGCCATCAATTAAATTTTGCTTGGATAAAGTTTATCAATATAATGCAATATTTCAGTTCAATATCCTAGCTCTCTATCGTGCTAAAGCAGATGGCATTAGATATAAAACCGCAAAAGACTAGAATCCTCATTTCACATGATGCTTCAGGTACAAATGGAAGCAGCACTGCTAACAAGGACTAAAGCAAAATAGATGGCAGAACAGTTCAAAGGCCTTAACCCATTAATCCATCTTAAACCCCTTCAACAATTCACTGAAGTGAAACTTTTAAATTAAAAGAAATCCACAAAAATAAGATAAAGTTGCAGAATCAACAAAAGAATATTGTATTCATCTGAGGGTGCATGAATCGGACTCTTGAAAATTCTAGCAAAGTACCTTCTCTCCTGGAGTCACTGAAATTCTCCATATGCAGTGCGTGTATGAAGGATAGCCATTTGGAAATCCTGGAGAGGAAAAGTTGCCTGTGGACTCTTGCAATGTTTCACCACATGCTGAAAGAAATTTAATATTACAGATACTGAGAGCTGCCTTACGAGGTGCAATGCACATTTCTTCTACATTGAAATTAATTACCAGCAGAGGGAACAATAAACATAATCAAATGATTGCAGTTTATGAAAAGCCTGCTGTTAAATTTTCGATATACACAAAAAAGTGAGATTATTAACATATACTTTATCCTTACCTCAAATCAAAATTAGAGCAGCCCTTAAAATGTTACTACTCTCAATCAGACAAAAAGACAGCATGCATAAACTGATTTTCCCACAGAAATACTGTATAGAAAAATTACCAGAAAAGAACTAAAAAATGAAGTGGGAAGGGGTAACTACATCTAGGGAGAAAGGAAAGAAAACCACAACTAAAACCCAAAGAATAAGAGATCATCACAACAGCTTGTATAAATGTTAATCTTAAATTGCTAATATTACTTTGAACATAGTCGGCTATGCTAAGTTTTTTATCTTTTTATCCAATGTTTTAACCATTCAAGAGAACCCCCAGAGCATCCCACAATAAAACTAAAGTTTAAAGGCACACTTCAGAGTCCTTCAGCCTTCATTTTGTCTTATCTTTTCTAATCCTCAATTTATATGTATGCTTGGGGGCAGCTGCCCCCTTATCAGAAAGACCCCGAGTCCAATTCGCCCTGGATTTGCTGTCATCTTCTTCCTTCTCGACCTCGGCTGGCTCTCCCAGCTGCACTCTCAGGAACTCACGTGCTTTGGAAACAGAGTCAATCTTTTCTTTTTTATCTTGTAATTTGAAAATGACTCCTTCCGGAATTAATCATCTGTATACAATGCTGTTTGTTCGAAGAAAAAGGATTAAATCTTTATATTTCTTTCTCTTTTGCCTTATTTCGAATGGAATGTCTTTTAGAATCCTGATAGTGTTATCCCCGATTTTCAAGGGTGTTCCTGTAGTTGCTTTCAGGATAGAATCCCTCACGTGTCGCTTTGAGAATCTAGCCACTATTTCCCAAGGCAGATTATTCTTTTTGATGTACACAGAATAGGACCTATAGACCACATCCATTTCACTTGCAAGATACTCCGCTTTCAAATCTGTAACGGGGCTTCACTCAGGAGTTGCTTTAGATTCTCACCTTTTAATTCTGGTGTAGTGCCACAGCCCTGCCTTAATCAAAAGACCAGGCTGTGAACAACCTGACGGGTGTCACAAACTCCAGTACGAATCCC
>NW_015159719.1:1248609-1304423 GCF_001447785.1 Gekko japonicus
CCAAAAGAAAAAGCACATCCCCTCTAGCATCCAGGAAACTTTAAGGTCCAACAACCAATTAAAGAAGGACTTCACTTTTAGCCCACTAAAGCTCTGACCACCAACACTAACTGCCAATTAGGCTTAACCAGGCCCACCTGAGCCCATCCCCAGACAGTGCCAAGTAACAACTAATAGCCTACAGGTGACCAACCTTCAGGCTCAAGAACCCAACCTTGGGCTCCTGCTAGGCAATAACTACATTTGCCAATTAAAGTAAAATGACCCTCGGTTACTACATCTGGGACCCCTTGAAACCGTAGGACCAAATTTGCTTTCTCCATTTGCAGCTGTAAAAGTTGTGATTCTTCAGAGACTTGTTTCTTTTCCAGCTTTTGCACCTTTTTCTTAACTTTTTTGCCATTGGTGTCCATTTCCTTCACCTTCTCAGCCGTTTGCTCTGTTATTTTTAAAGTCTCAGTCAGTTGGAGCTGCTGAGTTGCACGTTTCTGGTTTAGATTAATCAGCTGTTGTTCGATGTTAGTCATCTGGTCCAGTAGAGGGCGCAAGGACTCTGCCAACATTTTGGAAAGCTTGGTGGTCTCTTCTGGTCGAGGGCTCAAGCTGGCTGGTTTCACTTTTACTGGTTTGTCTTTTTCTGCCCTCTTCCCCGCCATCTTTATGGAGTGCTTACTTTTATGAAAACTTGCTAAAGTCTCTGAAATACGCCCATACGCTTACTCTGGTAAGTGTCTCAAAACAGATTTCAACACTTTTTCTTCTGCTCCCCCCTAAGTATTTCGTTGTTTAGTTCATGCGTATGGGAGGGGGCCCTCCCCTGCTCACTTTTTTCACCGTTCCCAGGGGGTAGCTTTTTAAAAAAATTCTCATTTCGCTTTAACCTGACTCACAGCTCATTGTTCGTCATATGACCTTGCTCGGCATATGTTTACAACGCTCGATCTCCGACGCTTGTCCCAGTCGGCGGCTCTTGATCCATACAGACACTCAGTGGCAGGACCGTCGTGGCAGAGGAGCGCCTCAATTCCCCAGCATCGCGCTGGTGAAGAGGCCACCCCTCAAAAACCCCATGGCTAGGAGCCTTTTGCCAAGGCTCGGGGGGGGAGCGTCGCCCCCCCTTTCCGTTTGTGCGCAGATCACATCCCTGGGAGGTCCGGGAGATGCGTCTGCCAGCATGTCGCCATAAATCGGAACTGAAGTCATTAATGTGATGATGGAACAACCAATATTTCCATTTCATCTTTCTTTAATTCAGGATGGGTGTTAGATGAGGACAGTTTAAGCACAAGAAATAAGCACATGAGAACACACACACACACGTATTTCTTGTGCTTATTCTGATAAACTAAAGCAAATGCAAAAGATCTATGGTATTTATTTTCTTTTACTGATATAACTACACTATGCTACTCAGACACTGAATTTTCTTGGTATTTATTTTCTTTTACTGATATAACTACACTATGCTACTCAGACACTGAATTTTCTTACCTATCATACCACTACATTGTTTCAAATTTCTGGTTTATCATAAGAACATACGAAGAGCCCTGCCAGATCAGACCAGTGGTCCATCTAGTCCAGCATCCTGTCTCACACTGTGGCCAACCAATTCCCCTGAAGGGCCAGCAACAGGGCATAGAGGCCAAGGCCTTCCCCTGATGTTGCCTCCTGGCTCTGGGATTCAGAGGTTTACTACCTCTGAATATGGAGGTTCCCCTCAGTCACCATGGCTAGTAGCAACTGATAGATTTATTCTCCATGAATCTAATCTCCTTTTAAAGCTGTTTATTCTACATCCTCTGGCAGTGAATTCCACATTTTCATCACTCTGTGTAAAAAGTATTTCCTTTTGTCTGTCCTTAACCTACTATTTTAGGTAACTCCCCTTAACCTACTGCCCACCAGCTTCATTCGATGCCCTCGAGTTCTAGTTGGGAGAGAGGGAAAATGTTCCCTTTGTCAACTCACTCCACCCCATGCATGATTTTATAAACCTCTATCATGTCCCCCCCTTAGTCACCTCTTTTCTAAACTGAATAGTCCCAGATGCCCAGTTTTTCCTCACAGGGAAGGTGCTCTAATGACGTAATTATCTTGGTTGCCCGCTTCTGTACATTTTCAGCTCCGTAATGTCCTTTTTGACATATGGTGACCAGAACTGCATGCAGTATTCTAAATGAGGTTGCACCTTAGATCTATACAGGAGCATTATAATATTGGTAATTTTATTTTCAACCCCCCTCCTAATAATCCCCAGCACAGAGTTTGCCTTTTTCACTGCTTCAGCACAGTCAGTTGACATTTTCATTGAGCTATCTACTATGACCCCAAGAACTTTCTCCCTTTCAGTCTCGGCATTAGCCTATACTTGAAGTAGGGGGGGGGGTTTGTTCCAGTGTGCATCACCTTACACTTACCAGCATTTAACTTCATCTGCCACATTGTTGCCCAATCTGTGGAGATCCTCCTGGAGCTCTTCACAGTCATCCTGGTTTTTCACTATCCTGAATAATTTGGTGCCATCTGTAAACTTGGCCACTACACTACTCATCTCTACTTACAGATCATTTATGAAGAAATTAAATAGTACTGGCCCAAATACCAATCCTTGTGGGACCCCACTGTTTACTTCCCTCCACTGTGATAACTGCTTCCTGTCATTTAGCTAATTTTTAATCCATAAGAGAACCTGCCCTCTTATCATAGAATCATACAGTTGGAAGGGATCTCCAGAGTCATCTAGTCCAAGGCAGGAAATTCACAAATACCTCCCCCTCCACACCCTCAATGACCCCTGTTCCATGCCCAGAAGATGACAAAAAACCTCCAGGATCCCTGGTCAAATTGGCCTGGAGAAAAATTACTTCTTGACCCCAAAGTGGCAATCAGCGTTTCCCTGGGCATGTAAGAAATGGCCACAAGAACTAAGCACTACAAATACAACTCCTTAGATTACAAGGAGTTTTCAAGTCCAAGTATATTATGCCTACCAGATCAACATTGTCTACATGCTTGTTCCCCTTCTCAAAGAACTCCCAAAGGTTGATGAGGCAGAACTTTGTTCCGCTATGTGCCTAATCATTCTAATTTTTTAGTACAGTTTCTACTAATTTGCCTGGGGCAGATGCTAGGCTAACTGGCCTGTAATTTTGGGGTAACTCTCTGTTGACATGAATGCTGGACTTTAGAAGCATTGTGATCACTGTTCCCAACTGTTCCTCTACATCTCTCACCAGGTCTTTAGCTCTGCTCGAAACCAAGTTCAAGATCACTATTCCTCTTGTTGCTTCTGTGATCAACTATCAATGGAAACCAATGACCTCTGCCATTAAAGCAGGTTCCTATACTATTGTTATATGAGTTCTAGTTATTTCCATGACCTTCAGTCAACACATTGTTTCACCAGCTGATCTGATGGGCATGAACTTGCAGGTGACCATTTGAAACTATCACCCTGCCTTTCTGACAGCAAGACCCAATGAGCAGCACTTTCAAAAGACAGGATTACAGCTTCTAGCAGTGAATCAAGTGTAATCAAAAGCCACATTGAATATTAATGATATAAAAAAATCTTTAGACATTGGGGCCAAAATATTAGATTTTGTGTAACTAGTTAGATGGTATCCTGTTAAATCTTATCTAAAATTGAATGTGAGGGCCAAGTTACACATTATTTTGGAAGTCCCTGATTGGAGGTCCTGATGTTTCTAACAATATAATCCAATTTTGATTGGTGCTGGGGCACTGGGAGATGCTCCCCACATCTGTTGTTAGTGACAAAAGGGGAGGAAGAAACTAGATGCAAATCAATACTCTTCATTTTTTCTACAACAGCTAACAGCATGTCTGTTGGATGATTAGGGTGGGGAGTGGCAGAAACCATTAAACCATCCCTCCTGCAGCACCAAGTCACTATTATTTGCAGAGCTTTAATGTTTTAAAAGTATCTGGAGAGCCAATCATGGACCTTCACATAAACAGGTTGCTTACCTGTAACTGGTGATCTTCAAGTGGTCATCTGTGCATTCACACCTCTGGGATATAGTGCGCCGGCGCTGACCCCGATCGGTATTGTAGAAAGCTAAAAGGAATTTTCGTGCCATTTTCCTGGTCACATACTGGGTTCCAGTGTGCATGACCAGGGGAGGGACACGACGATCCCACCAGTTCCTTCTGACCACTGCTCCCAGTCACAAGGTAAGAGGAAAGGACCGAAAGAAGAGGGGAAGGAGGGCGGGTGGTGTGAATGCACAGATGACCACTCAAAGATCACCAATTACAGGTAAGCAACCTGTTTATCTTCTTCGTGGCCTCTGTGCATAACACCTCTGGGAGACTAGAAAGCAATACACGCCTACCTGGAGGAGGGTGCTGAAGGTCCTAGATATGCGCCACCTGCAACACAGCTCATCCCACTGTCATACGCTGATGAAGATGTACATCGAGGTCGTAGTGCTTCACAAAGGTGTGAGAAGTAGCCCAAGTAGCTGCACTGCAGATGTCACCAAGCAACGCACCTCTCAGGAAGGCAGTGGATGTCTTTATCGCCCAGGTGGAATGTGCTTGCAGCAGACCGGGAGTGGTTTCTTGGCGAGCAGCTAGCCAAGCTTGATTGTTTCCATGATCCACCTGGACAGCCGCTGAGAGGACAGCTTCTTCCCTTGCACAGGCAAGGCATGGGAGACGAAGAGGGCCGGAGTCTTCTGGAAAGAGCGTGTCCTGTCCAGGTAGAAGAGCAAAGCCCTCTTCACGACTAAGGTGTGGAGACGGCGTTCCTCGTCGTTCTGCAGTGTAAGGCAGAACACAGGGAGGGCAATGTTGGCTCGCATATGGAACTCCGAGACTACCTTAGGCAGAAAAGAAATGTCTGGGGCCAAGGTAACACCGTCATGGTGAAAAGTCAGGTAAGGGGAAACACAACGTAGTGCTGACAGTTCACGCACCCTCCTGGCAGAGTTGATGGCTACTAAAAAAGCAGTCATCCAGGAAAGGAGTTGCAGACTGCAGGTAGCCATAGGTTCAAAAGGCTTACCCATCAGTTTGGTGAGCACTAGGGGAAGGTCCCAGACCGGCAGGGGACCACGAGACAGTGGAGAAAGGTGCCTGAGTCCCTTCAGGAACTGTTTGGTCCGTGGGTGTGAGAAGACAGAGTGTCCATTCACCTCAGGATGATTAGCTGAGATGGCTGCTAAATATACTCTCAATGAAGTATAACTGAGGCCCAAGTCCAAACGGGACAATGAAAACCCAAAAATCACAACCAGAACAGTGGGAGGCGGGGGAACTCCCAACGAGTGAAGGTAGGAAAGGAAAACTTTCCACTTCCCAGCATAGGAAGCCCTAGTAGATGGTTTACGGCAATTCAATAAGACATGTTCTATTCTGTCTCTGAATCCAGCTAATGGATCTTTCATGCTGTGAGTTTCAGGTGCAGCACGTTGTGATGCAGCACCTGTCTTGCCTGCGTGAAGAGGAGATCCAGTGTTGGTGGGAAGTGGAGGAAGGAGCCCTTGGATATATGGAGAAGGGTGGGGAACCAGTGTTGTCTGGGCCACCAAGGGGTCACCAGGATGCACTGTGGTCTTTCCCTCAGAATTTTGGTAATCACCTTGGTGAGTAGGGGAAAAGGTGGGAAGAGATACACATATTTGTGTGTCCATGGGTAGAGGAAACCATCTCCCAGGGAGTGAGGGTCCTTCCCTGCCCTGGAACAAAACAGACAACAATTCTTGTTCTCGCGTGTCGCAAATGCATCCAAATCTGGATGGCCCAATGTGTGAAAGACTGGCAGGAGATATTCCCAGTTGATCTCCCATTCATGCCAGGATGCACCCCCTTTGTTGAGGAAGTCTGCTTGCACATTCAGGGTCCCGGGTAGATGGACAGCTACAAGGAACGTGCCCCACAGCTGAGATTCATTCCAAATGTCTGTGGCTAGCCTACAGAGGCTTCTAGACACTGTCCCACCTTGACAGTTGAGATAGCAGAGCACCGTGATGTTGTCAGTGAGTACTGCTACCACCTGACGAGTTACCAGATGCTGAAACAACCGGAGAGCATACTGAATGGCTAACAACTTGATATGATGGTGAGCCACATGGGGTTCCCACTGTGCACCCACACAGATTCCTCAGAGATGTGCTCCCCAGCCCCAGAGAGATGCATCTGAGGTTAGGGTCATCCTCGGAACTGGTGGGTAGAACAGGGCTCCCACTAGGAGATTTCATGAGTCTTCCCACCAAAGGAGAGAGCTCAAGACAGGTTCTGGAAGAACAAAACATAGGGACTGTGGATGTCTCTGAGGGTAGAACTTCCTGATGAACCACAGCTGTAGTGGTCACATCTGCAGCTTGGCAAACACAATGACTGATGTGGTGGCTGCCATGAGCCCTAGCAACCACTGTAACTGCCTTGTGGAGGCCGTGCCTTGGCATCTCAGGAACCCTATGAGTGAGATAATGTCCTCCACTCTCTTGGAAGGGAGGAATTCTCTGCAAAGTGTTGAGTCCAGGATTGCTCCGATGAATTGCACCCAAATAGAGGGTACGAGCATCGGTTTTTTTAGATTGACTTTCAGCCCTAGAGCCTCCAGAATATTGAGGGTCAGAGTAATGTGATGGTGTAGTGTGGTTTCGGTATTTGCAACCAGTAACCAGTCATCTATGTACAGAAAAATCCTTACACCTTGTAGACGGAGGTGAGTTGCAATAACCACCATCACCTTGATGAAGACACGGGGCGCCGTGGATAGCCCAAAAGGGAAGGCTTTGTACTGAAAATGTCCCTCGCCTATTGTGAAGTGCAGGAACATCCTGTGGGCAGGGTGGATTGAGACATGGAAATACGCATCCTGCAAGTCCAGAGTCACCATCCAGGCTCCCTTTTCCAAAAGAGGAAGAATAGATTGCAAAGTTATCATGTGGAATTTCTTGTATACGATGTAATGGTTCAAGCCCCGTAGGTCCATGATGGGACAGAGGCCTTCATCCTTCTTGGTGACCGTGAAATAACGTGAATAAAAACCCAGGCAATGTTGCAGCACCGGGACAGGTTCTATGGCATCTTTGAGCAGGAGGTTCTGTACCTCTTCCAGTAACAGGGGTGACGATGAAGTGAGAATGAGGTTTGTGCTGTCGGGAACTTGAAGAAATTCTATGCGGTATCCCTCCCTGATTACCGAAAGAACCCATTGATCTGATGTCACCTGTTGCCAGGCATACAGGTAAGGCGATAGGCAAGTGGGAGGGAGTGGTAATGGACCCAAGTCAAAGGTCCTATTTGGGGGTTTTCTGGGTCTTAGCCTGAGATTGTGTAGCTGAAGGAAATTTGGACTTATTCCCGTAAGAGCATGCAGAGTTGCTGGGAGATCTTTGCCACTGCGGTTCTGGAGAGGACTTGAATGAAAACCTGTATGACCAGGATTTATTCCAGGACTTCTCTCTCGACTGTTTAGAAGTTGTGGTGACTCCCAGACTGCGGGAGGTTTTAATACTTTTGTCGAGGTCCTGTAAGACCGAATCCATTGTGGAACTGAAGAGGCTGTCACCTTCAAAGGGGAGGTCCTCAACTACCGACTTCGTGTCCTGCTGAACAGCAGTCAGGCATGGCGTCTTAGGGCCACAGCGGAGGTAAAGGTCTTAGACGTTACATCCAGCGTATGTTTGGCAGCGTTGAGTTTGGTGTTTGGCCAACAGCATTCCCTCCTTCTAGAGGCGTCTAGCTGGGTGGTTCTTGTCCTCCAGAAGGGCTGCAATGAACTCCGACATCTGCTCCCATAGGGCATATTGATACCTGCCCATACAAGCCGCATAGTTGGACGTTTTTATGCCTAATGCCCCAGCAGAATAGAATTTTCTGCCAAAAGAGTCCAACTTCCGACCTTCTTTATCGAAGGGAGTGGAGTGGCTGTGCTTGCTCTTTGACGAGGAAGAGATGACTACAGAATTCGGTTTGGGGTGCACAAACAAGAATTCAGTTCCCGTTTCTTGCACCTTATACATGTGCTCCATCCTTTTATTAGAGATGGAAATGGAGTGATGGGTGCGACCAGGGTGCTTTAGCTGTCTGCAAAAGGACCGATGTCAGAGGCAGGGTGACTGCAGTTGAGGTGTCCATCTGAACAATGTCCTACTGTGATGGTAGTAGGTGGCTACACCGTAGGAAGGGCCAGGGTGTTGGCCATTCTTTTGACAAAGTCTCCATAAGACTTAACGTCTTCAGACGGAGAAATAGGGAGTTTGTCTCCCACTTGTTGCGGTGGAAATGGTTCTACTTGGATGGGAGAGTTTTCATCTGCAGAATGCGAGTCCTCGGAGAAGCTGGAGTGTTCTGATGGTTCCGAGAGCAATATTGGAAGGACCGGTGTCGACAGCATTGATCTCGACTGACCTTTAGGATGCATTGACATTGAAGGCACAGAGGTGTGTGCTTTATTCACCGTTGCTGATGTATGAGATTTAGCAAATTCTGGTGTCGGAAAAAACTCTCAATGTTGGGAGATTCCAGAGGAAGTAGACTGATGATCCCACTGCATCGGAGGGCATGGAGGGAACCAAGACATGCCAGGGAAAGGGTACGCCCCATACAAATATTGTCACTGGCGTTGGTCCCAAGTGGCTGGCTGCAAGTGTCCGGGTGATCGATCCCGATCAGTTTGGCTGCGCGGGGATGGCGGCGTCCCGGCATCTGCTCCTCATTTTGAGTGTTGACTTTTGACACTGGAAGAATGGGAGACCTGCGTCAGCTCCATATCCTGTTTAGAATCCGTGAGTTGAATTGGGTGAGGAGGAGGTGGAGATGGAACACCCTGCATCTGCCCACAGCCTGAGGAGTCAAGCGAAGCAGCTCCCGATGGTGATACCCCTTTGGAAGAGGATTTGCCTGAGGAGCTCTTCTTGTGCTTCTTGTGCTTGACGGGCCAATCATCCTTGCCCTCCTGACGTAGTTTCGTGGGAATGTGGGCGTCACACTGAGAAGCTGGGATCGAGCATTTCAGCACCCATCGGTTGGCATCAAAATGGCCCGGTGACAGAGACCGTATGGACGTCGATCCCAAAGCAGAATTCAACATGGAGGCATGTCCAGAAGTCTCTTGTGACGATTCCATTGGCAGAAGGGGCACTTCCAATAATGCAACACGAAGTCTAGCTGCTCAATTCTTCCTTGTTTGTCGAGAGAATTTCGCGCAGTGGGCACAAGAGTCAACTCGGTGCAATTCCCCCAGGCACAATAAACAAAGGGAGTATCCGTCAGGGGGGGCGATTTTACTACCCCACTTCCTGCACCTTTTAAAGAAGCCCCACTGTTTGGCCATAGACCGGGGGGGGGGGGAATCTGTAAAAGCAGAAATAAAGTCCAAAGTACCTAACGAACACTAAACTAAAAAGTCCAAGAATGAAGGACGGGGGGGGGGGGAATCTGTCAAAGCAGAAATAAAGTCCAAAGTACCTAACACTAACTGAAAACTAGCTAACTACAAGTCCAAGAACAAAGGAGAGAAGGCCGAAAGCCAAACATTTTTACTGACCAAGGCATAGGGGAGCCCATCAGTGCAGCGGTCAGAAGAGAACTGGCGGGATCATCGTGCCCCTCCCCTGGTCATGTGCACTGAAGCCCGGCACGTGACCGGGGAGATGGCGTGAAAATCCCTTTTAGCTTTCTACAATACTGATTGGAGTCGGTGCAGGCACACTAAATCCCAGAGATGTGATGCACAGAGACCATGAAGAAGATCATGGGAAGTTAAGCCTCAACAACACATGACAATGACAATAATGGACTTAAGCTCCACCTTGGGTACTAAATATGATTAATACCACTATGTTCAAATGGTGTCTAATATATATTTTAAATGTCTTTGTTTTGGTATGAAAAGTATTTAAAATTGAATATTTCTAGATTATATCCGATAAATAAATACAGTGCCATCTCAAGCGGAGTGACACCCTTCTAAGCCCATTGGCTTTAATGGACTTGGGATATAAATACGTTAAGGATTGCACTGTGTATCAGAGACTGAACGCTGGCTTGGCCAAAAATATATATATTTTGTTTCCTTTTCCACACCAAACACATATCACATGACATCTAATCAAAAATGAGCAAAGTATTAAATAATGTATTCATTACCAGCTATCTTCACTGTAAATACCATAGCTAATTACCAGCAGTTTATTTTTAACTCTGCAGTCATTAGTAATTCCACTAAACTGCAGATAATGCTGGCATCCTGGGTTTCCTGAGTGCTGATTGCTGTGCAATTAAAGATGTACTGACAATTCGCCTAAAAACTTTTCATGAAACAAGCATACTGCTATAAATGCAAGAAACACAAAATACTACACAAGGGAACTGAGGTTTTAAGGTCTGCATAAAGATATAGCAACATACTACATCTGTAATACTAGCCACATTCCAAAGAAACAATGTGCAGATGCAGGGATGAGCCACTATCTGCAGCCACAACCCCACAACTCTGCTGGGTGCTCCCCCCCCCCATTTCACTGCCCAAAAGGCATTACTCTTATCTTCAGCAATTGGAACTACCCACAACAAAGAAGAGAAGAATAGTTTTTATAGCCTACTTTTCTCTACCCTAAGGAGTCTCAAAGCAGCTTACAACTGCCTTCCCTTCCTCTCCCAACAACAGGCACCTTGTGAGGTAGGCAGGGCTGAGACAGTTCTGAGAGAACTATGACTGACCCAAGGGTACCCAGCAGGCTTCCTGTGAAGGAGAAGGCAATCAACTCAGTTCTCCAGATTAGAATCTGCCACTCTTAACCACTATACCACACTGGCTCAAAAATATTGAACAAAGCCCCATTTGTACATGCGGATACCTCTCTCCTCCATTTCTGGTAACATCTCTTTGTTGAACCATTCTCACTGTTAATGAGCCTTAATTGTGGAATCATTAACTTAATGTGTATATATTACAGTGATGGCATGCTACTGCACTGTTTAGTGTTTTATACAGTGAGGGCATGCTTTGGCTCTCAAAGTACACTAAGTTGCATTTCCCCACACTCATTACTTGTCAGTTTTCCCCCTTTTCTCCCTTTCCTTTTCTCCTTTAGCTTTGTTACTCCTATCAATCATTATGTCAAGGATATATTTTATTTGCTTAGATTACTCTGTAACAGAAGGCCAACCATTTAAAAAACAGATCAGTGAACTAAAACAATCCAACTCATAAGAAAAAAATATTAATATGAGGAAGCAGAAGTAGAAGTTACTACTAGGGATGCCAGCCTCCAGGTGGCATCTAGAAATCCCCCGGAATGACAGCTCATATCCAGACCACAGAGGTCAGTTCCTCTGGAACCAAATAGATGCTTTGGGGGGTGGACTCTGTGGCATTGTACCCCACTGAGGTCCCTGTCCTCCCCAGGCTCCATCCCCAAATTTCCAAGAGTTTCCCAAACTGAATCTGCAGACCCTACCCCCACCCCCCCGCCAGTAGCTAGGGGGCACATGGCAACCTGAATTACTAGTAAAATCTTTCATCCGTTAACAAAATCATGTATTATCCTCACTTTCATATAAAAAGTAGAATGAGTTGAATGCTGTAACTTCACCACTATGCCCACAAGGGCTGCAATTTTGTTTACCATGGCTTATGGATACTCTGTGACATTTCTGACATGCTGGCTACAGATAAAAGTTTGTGTGATGTCATCTTCCCCATTTGTCATATACATTAGATGTTATCTCATAATATCTCATAACATACAAATTTCAAATCATGCTTTTGACTGAGCAATATTTTGGCATTCATAATTTAAAAGCATACTACATCACAACAGTTCAGTGGCTCCCAGTGTAATTAACTGAAATTCCAAAACAAGGGAATTCAGAGGATTTCTGGCCTTAATTTCCTTGCCAATTATTACAACATACATCTTATTTGTGAGTAGATTTTAAAATGACTTGCTGTTAGCAAACTTGAACTGCATGTTACAGTACATTAATAGTGGGTTTCATTATTAATGGCAAATGCGAATATAAAATATAGTGAAGGTCACAGTGAGTTATTCACAGTTCCACAGAAATAATGTTACCACTTTTCATGCCAGAAAAAACTAATTACTGCCTCCATAATATACATCTCTGTTTTCACTGTGATCACGTACACCCCTTTTTAAAATTTAACACTGGTTATATTTCCTGTATTGCCTAGCTAAATGAAACAAAACTGCAGGTTCTTTCAGTATGATTTGTGTTTCTGGCATGCATATGTCGTGCATTGGCCCATTTAATTGTTTATAATAATATTCAGCCAACGTGTAGAAACAGTGAGTGGGACAGAAAAGTAAGTGCTCTCAGGGAGCAATAAATAATTGAAACACAGAGGTGGCCTACCCCTGCTCTCCTTCTATGGATCATGCCTGAGACGTCTGAGAGCTAGTAAGCTTGAGAAAGGATCCAGCAGCATCACCCCAGACAAAGCACCGACAAAAGCATCAGGCAGGAAAGGGAAGTGACATAAGGGGTGGGAAAATGTAAATGGTAATGCATCACACACTCTGGAGAGCAGGATAAGAGAAGGTGCTGCTGAAAGACTGTGGGACCAGGTGGTAGATGGCATGCAATAGAGGGACAGGGGCCAAAGGAGCAACAGCAAAGGCTCAAGACTCATTGCAACTAGAGATCCTAATCAAACATTAAACTTCCTGTAACTTTATTTATTATTTCAAAACCAAAAACCAGGTAGCTGTATTGCAGGAAAGCTAGTTTACAATACTGGAATGCTCATCACCTATTTAAACATTGTTCTGAGCTTTAACTATAACATTTTAGACAAGAAGCAATAGAATAGCTTTCCCCACCTTCATTTAGAGTTGCCAGTCATGGCTAGCACCTAGTGGTAGATGGGGGGTGGGCATCAGGGGGTACTGTGTCAATGCAACAGCGTAACGTCACTTCTGGGTTTTCCCTGGACGTGAAATAATGCCATCATGCCCACTGTGATCCCCCCCCTTCCATTTTCCACCCACTGGCCTACTGAGCACTGGAAGGGGTTGGTATTGTCACCAGAAGACCTAACTACCCTACATTCATCCCCAGTAAGTGAACTGCTAAAGTAGGCAAGGCATAGAAACACCACGTAATTCATGCCATTAATTTCTTGGTACCTAGCATTCCAGATTTCTTATGCCTTAGAAATATATACAATCTGACCTGCACAGTCTGCTAAGTGCTAAGTCAGAAGAATACATATAAGCATACTATTGGTGGGTACCTGGACATCTGTACAACTTTCTTGCTTGTGCAATATCACCTTTACTTAATCGGGTGCGCTGACCGATGGCAGGTCGTATACCGTTATCATCACGGGAAGGAAGTATGGTATCAAGAAACATGCCCCTAAAATATTAAGTGACCAAAGAAACCAAATCAATTTTCATATAAAACTAGCCTTTGAATTTACAAAATATATTTTTTATTTTATAGACAGTGCAATCTACTTGGCCAGATTTATTTATATTTACACTTTAGATGTATGCACAGGGTTCTGGACGATGTACAACAAAAGTTAAAACATCAAGCAGAACAAGTTAAAATTAATAAATAACATTCATTGCATTCTTAAAATAATCTCAAAATGGAGTTAAACTAATCTGTTTTAAAACCCATTCTGTACTGTGTTGCTGCCTCATGGGCAGGGTGAAGAGGAGGCAGAAGAAGATGGGAAAACAAGGGACAGTTCCAGCCGTGATGAAAAAATGTTGCTGCCCTCAACCAAAAGCCTGGCAGAACATCTCTGCCTTACAGGCCCTGTGGAATTGCATTAAGTCCAGCAGGGCCCTGATGGTATTTGGCAGAGAATTCCACCAACTTGAAGCCAGGACCGAGAAGGCCCTGGCTCTAGTCAAGGACAGACGGATATCTTTAGGACCAGGGATCACCAGTAAGTTGTTCTCAGCAGAGCGTAATACTCTCCTGGGGACATAACAGAGGAGGTGGTCGCAAAGATACATGGGCCCCAGACAGCTCAAGGCCTTAAAGGTCAAAACCAAAACCTTGAACCTGACTCAGTACTCCACTGGGAGCCAGCGTAGCTGGCGTAGCATAGGTTGTATATGTGCTATCCATGGTGTTCCTGTCAGGACTCACGCCATTGCATTCTGGATCAGTTGCAGTTTCCAGGTCAGTCTCAAGGGCAGCCAGCATAGAGCGAGTTACAGTAGTCTAGCTTGCAGGTGACCATTGCATGGATTACTGTAGCTAGGTCAGGGTGCAACAAGAAAGGGACTAATTGCTGTGCTTGGTATAGATGGAGAAACACGAGCCTGGCCATATTTGTGACCTGGGCCTCCATACTTAAGGAGGCATCCAGGACCACTCCCAACTCTTGACGGACTGCACCACGGTTAATGATGCCCCGTCAAGAGTGGGAAGTCTATACCTCAATGCTGAAGCTCCCCACCCCAGCCACAGAACCTTCGTTGGATTCAATTTCAGCCTACTCTTTTAGCCATCCCACCATGGCCTCCAAACCCACAGCCAAATTTTGCAGGGTGTTATCTGGGCGGCCATCCAATAGCAATTATAGCTGGGTGTCCTGAGGCACCCCACATGTTAAGGGGTACCTAGTTGACACCCTCTCTCCCTGCACCACCCTCTGTCCCTGACCAAGGAGAAATGAGGGCAGCCATTTCAGGGCTACCTCACGAACCTACCTACATCAGTGCAGTGGTGGGTCAGAAGATCATAATCAACCCGTGTGATCTCAAACAAATGGAAGGTAGCATAACAGAAAATTCAACAACTAGAAAAACAACCAGCAGCCACTGTAATTTGTTTAAAGCATTTTGCTCAGTAATTTCTTTTTAAAATATGCATGGCTTAGTAAAATTTAAGACATAAACATTTGGAATTTAATTAACTTAATTAAATGTTTGGTTTCCCTGGTTTGTGATTTACAACCACACAAGAATTTGTGGAAACTTTTCTGCTCAAACCTGTTACTTAGTAAATTGTTATAAACGCTGTACCTCATTATTTTGAAACTTTTCTGTGTCTGCTCTTTAAAACAAATTTTAATTATGATGGTTGTAAGTCCATCCATGTGTCCTACATATTTTGTCAATTCTTGTAATCATTAATGAGTGCTATAACTGTTTTAAGGGCCTTCTCTTGCTTTTAAGGATATTCAGTACATTTCTGAGGCTCAGACATTTCTACAATATGTTGATGTGCATGAAATAGGTTTGTTTATTGACTGTGTCTTGATCAGATGTCGTTCCCCACCGCCACACCTCATCCTAAATATTTATTTACTGGTGCAGCAAATCCTACAATAAGGCCCTGGGTATCTAGCAGAAACCACTTATTTTTTAATCTCAGTGAATTGGTTATTGTGATATTTTAACTAAAAATTAAGAGAACATCCAAGGGAGGCCTAAAGCACAGAGCATGCCTATGAGCATACAAGAACAAATCCAGATTGCTTTACTGTTTGTCACTATACACACTGTGCATTTTATGAAGGTTCTTTCCCCACCATTGTAATCTAAAAATGATCAAATTAGTGTCACTCAAAAATAAGAAGGTATGTTGTGCCCATGACTAATAGAAATTCTACTATACAGTAGCTGAAAGCATCCCACATTGTTCCTATTCTTGGCAGAATGCTTTATAAAGTATCCTGGAATAACCTTTCTTCAGAAAGATTTCTGGCATCTCTACTTTTAACATTCTTGGAAGTCATTATTTTACTTTGCTCCTGCCATAGTCAAAATAGGACTTGTCCCATTTGAAGACAATGGCTAGGATTTAACAGCTCTGATAAATGCACAGGAAGTCCCTCCTTTTCTTTTATGAGCAAAGACAGGGCTGGTTCCAGGTTTTGAGGGGTCCTGGCAGAGATCGTGCCCAGCCCTGCTCCTCCTGTTCTTCCCAGGACCAGGGCTGACACCTTCCTTCCTATCTCCATACCTGTCTGTGCATCCTTCCCCTGCTCACTCACAACCCCTCCCTCCCACTTGCCATGCTCACATTCACTTCCATGCCTTTTCCTCAACAGGACTGGCCAGTGTGTACAGCTGGGAGTGCCACTGCTCTGATTGTCAGGAACACCACAGGAGGTGGTGGTGGCTACAAGCATGGACAGCTTCAAGAGGGAATTAGATAATAAGCACATGGAGCAGAAGTCCATCAGTGGCTATCAGCCACAAGGTATAGATAGGAACTCTCAAGATGGGGCAAGTGATGCACTGTATTCTTGGTGCTTGGGGGGGGGCAACAGTGGGAGAGCTTCTAGTGTCTTGGCCCCACCGCTGGACCTCCTGATGGCACCTGGTATTTTTGGCCACTGTGTGACAGAGTGTTGGACTACATGGGCCATTGGCCTGATCCAAAATTGGCTTCTCTTATGTTCTTAGGTTCTTATCTGCATGCAGTTCCCTGGTGATACTGGGCAGCTGTGACAAATAGCTGCATAGGATGTGGAGTGCTTGTAACAAGTAGGTGGGGAAAAGATGCATATGCAGGTGTTACAGGCTTCATGAAGACAGGGAGTCGGGGAGTGAGGGCACCAGGACCAACCAGACTTGGTGTGTTCTGACCAATGCACCTTCGAAGGGTATGGTATTACCAGCCCTGATTAAGGGAACCAAGTGCAATGGAATAATTGCCTTCATGGATGAAATTGGGACACAATTGCACTATTGTACTATTAGCAGTACAATCCTAAACAGAGCATCTCATAGAAGAATCTTGTCAGTGTTCCCCCCAATTTTAATTTCTTTCTGTTAGTAAAATGGTGGGACAGGGAAAAAAACCATGTTCTTTTCCAATTATTTTGTTTGTTTGTTTTTCCAGGCCCTCACATCTGCTCTTCACTGAGGATACATCATAAAGGGTTTTTTTTCTAGCAACTGTGTGCATCAAAACATCATCTATAAAATATTTACACAGAAGAATGGAATTAAAAGTCAAAAGGTATAACCTGAGACTCCAACCTTGAGAAGGTGTTCCTGGCATAATGCATAATACTATCAAAATCATATGGTTCCCCCAAAGAATTCACTTCCCCAGGCTCCATCTTCAAAAAGTTGTATTCCTGACCTGCAATTCACAAGCAAGATCTCATGTAACCCTGAGAAAAACCTTTTTGTGTGACATCCGCATGCCACGAAGGAGCTTCTCCTGAAAACCAAAGCAGAAGGTGGTGAGCCAACAAGAGCCCAGCCTGTTTGTCTCTCAGCTCAGTACGTTTGACTCACCCAGCCTAATTGGTCTAATTATGACATTTCAGGAATAAATTAGAAAGGGAGGGAAAAAGCCATGTTTTATCAGGTATAAAGAAATTATGCTTTAGACCCTGTGGCCAACTCTCAGACTGAAGTCAAAGGAACAAGAGGCCCTATGGCAATGGTGCTGGAACCATATCACGGAATCCTATGTTCTATGACCTCTTTGCAGTAGAACACAGAATTGGTCTCATAATCATTACAAAACCTAAATGGATGCACACGAAATTCATAGAAAAGAGGCTATAATTACAAGGTGGATTTTTTTCTCCCTTTTCAACTATTGTTGTACCTTGAAAAGAATTCTGCTGGTTATGCAATGTTTTCAAGGGATACGGTGCCAGGCCCTTTAGCCACAAACACTACATTTGCAATACAGTGTACAGACTCTTGGGCACCACCAGTTCGCACCCACGCAAGATCAGATCAGACATTCCTCATTCACAGTTAGAGAATTCAACACGGATGGAGTAAAGAATTTCTGACCAAATACTATCAGCTTTGAAAATCTTCCTGTCTAATGTAAACATTTGTAAATATGCAGCCTTTCCACATGACTCCAATTATTTTTGTAATATTCCTATGAAACCTTATCTTACTGTGCAACATGCGGTCTTGGATGAGAAGGCCGGTACTGAAAAGAATACAACCCCATACAATGAATTAATTTTTTAGAAATCCTGCAGGTGGCTAAAAAAAAAAAACCATGTATTTCTGTTCTCTATGCCAGTAGCAAGCAGAAGCAGTTGCTCCTCCATCATCCACCAAGACAGTCATTTTGCTGCTTAGGCCTGGCTAGGAGCAGGGCTATGCAAATCCATATGGAGGGAGGGAGTGCAAAGCAGAGACTGGGTTTTTTAAGTGATCTCCCCAACACCACCATGGGATAATTACCGGGGTGAACTCGTATGTAGTGTAGAATGTAAGTTCGGGGACAGGGTTGAACCAGGATTTAAAGTATAGTGTGGAAAGGACTTATATCTCTGCCCTCTCCCACTTTGCTTGCCACTGTTTCTGTTAGCATGAGCCACAGTGGGAACATCTTTACATGCCCATATGGAACAGCCATTAGGAGACATTTCCCCAAACATGAGTGGGCTATAATAGTGGCACTTTAGACTTAGAGACCATATGAGATATCTACTGTTTTTACTGTCTTAAAATAGCTTGTATTGTGTATTTCTTATGAAGTTTCTCTATGTTGCTGTTTTAAAACAATCCAATAAAACTGGTGCATAAGAACAAAGACAGCCATCAGTAAAGAAAACAGGGATCAGCATTTTAAAATATAAAGCATCATATTAAACAGTCTCACCTGGCTGGATGTTTTCTCTGATGATGGTCACATGATCCTCTCTATCTGGTCTTGTATGTTCATGCCAAAATCCTATCACATGTCCCAGTTCATGAACAACAATTCCAAATTTATCACAGTTCTTACCGATAGATATTGCCTGAGGACCATTACCCCTTCGGCCTACATAAGAGCAGCACCTGTAATTTAGGACAAGAACAGAGATGCAATCTTCAGTGAGCAACATTAATGGCCAGAAATGTTTATATCCTGACAACCTTTAGTTATTCTGTAGTCAAGCAGGTAAAATTAAATTTTGGGATTCTTTTTTAAGGAAATGCTTAAAGAGAAATATTTTCTATATTTTACTCTAAGAGTTGTGTATATAAGTGTTTGCACAGCAACTGTTTTCCAGCAAGGATGTAGGAAAATCCCACTTAGTCTTGAAGAGATCAGTAGCAAAATGGAGCATGACAAACCTAAACAGCAACGGACTGAAAAATGAGATTAGGTATGAGTAACACAGTACAATTGTATGCAGCTTTAAAAAAAAAAGATTTTTCATCAATTTACTGTTTGTGCAGAAAGCCATGAAATATACTTGTCAGGATAAACACTTCAGAATGTTCTGAATGTTCAAATTAAGTTATTTTATTTAATAAGAAATTTTAAAAGAGGTTAAAAGGACATTTCATTACCTTAAATTAGATTATTTATTTATATGCTTCTGTTATACCTCACCATTCTCCCCAATGAGGTTCCAAAGTGGTTTATATCATCCACATAAAGTAGGGTTCCCAATCCCCAGTGGGGGGTTCCCCTGTTTTTTTGGGCTTCTACCCACCACCAGCCAGTTGGCCAGCAGGAAAACCCCTCCCCCAAACTGCCATAACCGGGCGCAATGTCCCCAATGAGATGATGTCACATCAGGGACATCACATGTGATGCTTTGTTTTGAGGATAAAACTCTATGGTAAATTTGGCCTAAAGACTTCACCCTCCAAACCAGCCATTTCCTTCTGAGGAACCATTATTCCCAATCTCCAGAGGAGGGCTGGAGATCACTCAGAATTACAACTGCTTTCCAGAAGGGAGGGCAGAAGTCAGCTGAAGTCAGAGGGGCAGATAATGGTAGGTTGATGGTTAACTGGGAAGGAGATGGGTTTGCCAACTCCAGGTTGGGAAATTCCTGGAGATTTGAGGGGTGGAGCCTGGAGAGGGTGGGGTTTAAGGAAGGGTTGGACTTCAGACAGGTACAATGTCATAGATCCCACCCTCCAAACCAGCCATTCCCTCCTGGGGAGCCATTGTTGCCAAACTCCAGGTGAGGGCTGGAGATCATTCAGAATTACAACTGTTCTTAAGGTAGCAGAGATCAGTTCCTCTTGAGAAAATTGTGAATTCTGTGTTATTGTACCCTGCTGAGATTGCCACAGCAAATTGATGCTGAGTGCCCAGGGCCAGGGCACTCTTCCAGAGCCTCTTTCTAGAGCTCGTTGTATTTATTTCCACAACGGGCCTTATTCCTAGTGTTTACATAATTTATTATGGAAGCAGGATTGTTTGGTGTACAAACTGGATGTTTTTTAGCACAAAGTATTCATAGGTCTGTATTAAAAATGTACTATAAAAACCCAAATTGCAACACAACTTGGAATTCTCTGTATAAAGCAGGTTTTACACTACTTTATATAAGGGATTAAAATCCCTCTGGAGATATTTAAATTAGGAGAAGCTTCTGACCTATTTTGGCAATCCACTGTTTTTTAAGGTCATGGAAATCCTACTGAGAGTAAATATGGTCTTGGATGGTGGGGGGTGCAGTACATATTAATGGTGAGTACCACATCTTAGGTATATTATTTTTCTGAACAACAAAAGTTAATCATTCTAAATCTGTGTTTCATATAATCTCTACTGCCCATCTGTTCAGTCCAAGTCTCTCCACCTGCTTTCCTGCATGTGCATCATTGTTCTCTATACATCATCACCAGTGATTACCTACCTAAACCTCTGGTGGAGCAGCAGAAAGCTAAATATTAAATTGCTGAGAAAAAAATTAATGCTACAAATATAAAAAGTTTTCAGCTCTTGCCATTAATTACTTTGGATTTCCTTTACTGACATAAAAAGGCACACAGACTTGCAACAAAAATTGCAAGCAAGCCTTAAAGAGTAAATTCTGTTTTGGAGAAAGTCTAATGATTTTAGATTTTCAGACTGACCTCCAGTTACAACCTGAAGAAACACTGAGAGAACCACTAATACATCCCTTTTTAATGTATGTATATCCCATTATTTTTTGCAAAGCCAAGGCAGAATCCCAAAATTAATATACAGTAGAAGATTAAAAATGCTAAACATAATAAACTATCATAAATCATTAATTCAAGGAAAATCAAACTCCTGCAGAAGATTAAAAAATCTACATAAAATTATTTAAATTGTCTCTAAAGGGCAAACAATGATGAGCAATGGCAAGCTTCTCTAGGAATGGAAATCCAGACAACTGAAGGCAAGCTATCCCTAAATAACTGACTCCTTGCTACTACTAAGAGTATTTTACAAGGAAATCCTAATGTAAGACTTCTCTGAATTATCTTAATGGAGAGCCAGATTAAAGCAAGGAAAGATGCCCACTGAATTGTGCTCAGAAGCTAACCAGTAGAAGTGAACCAGAATTCACTCAATAAGTGTGACGTGTTCATTCATGAAGATAGATTCAGGTGAGTAGCCGTGTTGGGCTGAAGAACCAGAACAAAATTTGAGTCCAGTGGCAGCTTTAAGATCAACTAAGTTTAATTCAAGTGTGCAAGAAAAAAATTAATCTGAAGAAGTGTGCTTGCACACAAAAGCTTATACCTTGAATAAACTTTGTTGATCTTAAAGCTGCCACTGGACTCAAACTTTGTTATGTTCATTCACAATTTCTCATCACAGTTAAAAGACCAGCCAGTATGTTTTGCACTACAGCAAAGTGAAGTGCTATTAATGCTAGCAATTTGTACCGATTTTCAGCAATATGGGGGCAAAACAAATGTCTGTCACACACCACCAGGTAAATTCCAGAGATCTAAGGAATAATGCCCCACATGCAAAAATACATATCAAATTCCATCACAGCAAACTAAAGATCAGTCTGCTTTCACCGTAAGGAACTAGCAACAGCAATGCTGATCACACAATGCAATTGTTTCAAGCAGATAAGCTATTTGTTGTCCTTCATAATAAAATAGCAATAAACAACAACTTAGTAAACACAGTATACACTAAAACAAGGTCACTGGGGTTCTTTCAGAGCCCTGCCAAGTACACATCAGATTAATTCAATTAAGTTCCTAGACTGGAACCATAAAACAATAGTATTGAATCAAAGGATTAGGAATACGAAGCAAGCAAGTTGTATGTATCACTGCCATGACTACAAGTGCTAGAAGTGCTTGGCCCAAAGCCTAGGTACCTCTTCACAGTAGTAAACCTTGTTACCCTCCTCAAACTGTGTCAAAAGGCAGACTCTCAAGATCTTGATCTCTTTAATCTTTATTGCTCCAGACAGCAGTTAAAGGCACTATTTATGAATCTCTAATTCCATTTAATCATCCCAACTAATCAATAATACCAAGCAAAGTACAGTAACTGACAAAATGCAAGAAAATAAGGTTATCTGGTGTGACATTAAACATTTTATTTGGGTAATAATCATATTTCTTTATGATTCTGAGAGCTAAGCTATAAAGATGGGATTTAAGCTGTTAAGAAGAATTTGGAAAGAGAACCAGGTCAAGCTCTTGGTGTTTATTTAGGCAGCTGGACAGTAAAAGATGCGCTACTTTAAAGCACCTTATAAAATGATAATAGAAACTTATAATCACATGAACTTCAAGCCACTATATGTAAAAATAATGACTTCACAAAACTTCTTTCATCACTAGATGCTAAGCATTGGCTGAATTGGTTTCTGCTGGCGTACTAGATCAGAGTCAAGGTTATGGCGCTGACCTTTAAGGCCCTTACTGGTAGGGACCTATGTACTTCCAAGATCGCCTCTCCTGGTATACCCCCAGAAGAGCATTACCCTTGAAAGATCAGAACTTATTGGTTGTCCTTGGCCCAAGAGACATCTGGCTGTCCTCGACCAGAGCCAGGGCTTTCTCTGCCCTGGATCCAACCTGGTGGAACTCTCTGCCAAATAACATCCATGCACTGAGGAACATTTTATAGTTCCACAGGGCATATAAGGCAGAGATGTTCTGCCAGATGTTTGGTTAAGGACAGTGATGGTTTTGTCTTGGCACTCCTACTTCCCATCCCCTTCCCACCTGTTTCCCATGAGATAGCCGTGCTGCTAGGATTTTAGCAACATCTGTAGTTAATGTAGACAAGCAATAAATCAGATTATGATGTTTTATTGTCTTATGCTGTGATGATTGTATGTCAGTTATAAGTAAGGCACCCAGAAGTATTTATGTAATTATCTTCCTATGTACCTTAAGACTTGTACTTGATTCTATAATTGAAAATTGTAAAGTTAATATAATTTTCAATTATTTTTTTTTAATAATGTTAAGTCTTAATTTGTTTTATCCAGGGCTTTTTTTCTGGGGGAATGTGCTGGAAGGGAGTTCTGGAACCCCTTTGACAAAAGTTTTTTTTTTTTTTTTTTAAATGTGTTTAAAAGTTCATGAATTTTCATGAATTTTCAGTATACAGATTGAAAACTTCATTTCCCTCTTGAGAGTTCCGGCACCTTTTTCCACCCCCACCCCCAGTTTTATCGGTGTTTTATACAATTGTGTTGTATACCACCCTGAGCCTGTTTCTACCGGGGAGGGCGGTTGATAAATTTAATAAATAAATAAATTACCTTTGCTGGAAGAACCTTCAGATAATAATAGACAATTGGCTTTGATTTCAAGGATGTTGTGTAACTGCTTTCAGTAATGGCTATTGCAGCAGCCCTAACTGTCCAGACTAGTCTGATCTCATCAAAGCTTGGAAGCTAAGCAGGGCAGGCACTTGGATGGGAGAGCACCAAGGAAGAACGGCTGCTATGCAGAGGAAAGCAATAGCAAACCACCTCTGCTCATTATTTGCCTTGAAAACCCCATGAGGTGGAGCTGCCATGAGTCAGTTGTGACTGGCCACCACCTTTTACCTTTCTATCATTATGGAAGTGCTGATGCCACCGATGACAATTTCTTTATGGCTCCCGTTCATATAATATTCAGAAGTGGCACTAATACTCCCACTTAGCCTTAAGAAGGATCAGACGACCGTATGACATATCAGATTGTGCTGACCAGAATGGTGTAACTAGCTCTGCACGCGCAACATGGTGTTTGTTTTGTGTTTCTTAAACAGCATCTCTCTATCCCCAGGGTAGTCTTACCTCTGTTGCAGTCTTAGCAGTTGCCCAGAGCCCTGCAATCATGCCAGTTGGGTGGGGGGGGTGGGGGAAAATGGTGGTGGAAAACAGAGTGATGTCAAAATGCAAAATGTGGTGCATTTTTGAAGGGACACACATAATGAAAATCAGGCATTTTATTCTTGTTCAAAGAGGGCTGCGTGGGAATTAAGGTTTGAGGGGTCCCATTCTTGACTTTTGCCCGGGGCCTCAGAATTTCCAAGACCACCGCTGACTACACCACATGGCAGGATCTTTTGAAACTGAGATTTTGATATGACACAGAGTCTATAATTCATAATTGGTTGACATGTGATTCTGAAAAAAAAATTGACACATCTCTAGCATCAGTCCATGCAGATGTACAGGAGGAGGTCCTCAGAAACTTAAGAACAGGAATTTGTACACCAACTTACCCACAAGGCCTGTACGTAAACACAATGTAACTTTCTTCATCACTTCGCTCAATGAATGTAACGCAGGTGTATTTTTCCCAGTGCCGCATTGCCTGCTTAAACATTGCTCGCTGGCTGCCTGGAATCAATGTTAAGAATGAAACATACGAATTATTTTTTTTAAAAACTATATCCTGTAAATTTTATTATCTGGCCACACACGTTAAGTACAGAAGTCAATAAGCAATGGAAGAAAATGGGATTTCCCTTACCTGTAACCATTGTTCATCGAGTGGCCTTCTGTGCAGGCACACAGGGGGACTGCAAGATTGCAGGCCTGCTGAGGAGAAGAGCTTCCAAGCTTTTAAAGACATTTCTAGGCTCTATGAGTGCTCCCCCAATCTATCTGCAGAGATCCCTTTCCCACTCAAAGGGTCACGTGACAGAGGTGGGGCAAGCACTCCTCCCTCAGTTCTCTTTGCCGCCATGAGGAGAGCTTTTCTCGGGTCACAGCCCACAGCAGGGAAAGGAGGAGGGAATGTGTGCCTGCACAGAAGGCCACTAGAACAAGGGTTACAGGTAAGTGCAACCCCATTTTCATCATCATGGCTTCTGTGCGGTGACAGTCCCACATGGGAGAATAGCAAGCTCACTTACCAGAGGAGTAGGAGGGTTGCCTGTAACACTGCCTTTCTCACTGCAGCTTTGTTTCTGAAGTCCACATCCATCAAATAGTGCTTGATGAATGTCAAAGGAGTGGACCATGCTGCTGCTTTGCAAATGTCCTCCAGAGCAAGTCTGGCTTGGAACGCTGCTGAAGAAGATTGTGCCCTCATGGAGTAAGCTTTCAGAGAAATGGGGCAAGACCATCTTAGCTTCAGCATAAACTCTGCTGTTCTAATTGCTGAAACCACCCATCTAGAGAGAGACTGTGCAATGTGGCTCTCCCTTTATTTGACCCCCTGAAACATATAAATAAGTTTCTGTCTTTCCTGAATTCCTGTATCCTTTTTAAATAAAAAAGAGTGCCCTCTTCACATCTAAAGTGGGTAATGTTTGTTCCCACTATGATGTAGGAGAAGGGAAAAACACTGAAAGGTTGATGTCTTGGTTAAGGTGAAACTGTAACATCACCTTGGGGAGAATCTGTATACCAGGTCTGAGGACTACTTTACCTGGGTGGAATTTGATAAAGGCAGTATCACAGTGAAGTGCCCGTAGTTCTCCCACTCTTCTAGCAGATGTGACTGCTGCAAATCAGAACTGGCCATAGGTTCAAATGGTTTATACAGTAATTTTGACAGAACGAGTGAGAGACTGCATTGGGGAACCGGGGGTACAACAGATGGAAACATGTTACGCAATCCTTTAAAGAATATTTTGGTTTTGGGGGTGGAAAAAACTGGCCGCTCTCTAATTGGGTTATGGTAAGTGGAGATGGTGGCTAGGTGAACTTTTATTGATGAAGCTGCTAAGCCACCTTATTTCAATTCCAGTAGGTAGTTGAAAATCCTGCTCAAACTGCAGGATCATGGGTTGAACCCTTGCCCCCACAACACAAATCTTATACATTTGTACTCATAGGACCTTCTTGTCGTGGGTTTACAAGAGACTGTCAAGAACTGCTCTACCTTTTTAAAAATGTTCCCTACTGCAGGATTAGCCAAGCAGCTAGATGCAATGATCCCACTTCTGGGTGGTGAACGGGACCTATGTGTAGGAAATATAGGGAGGGAATATAAAAAAGATGGCCATGCCATTGCCAGTGGAAGGCATCCTCCAGTGAACCCTTGCCCCTGGCTGCTCTGAAACAGAAGAGGTGGCATTTCTTTTTGTCGATGCAAACAGGTCTACTTTGGGGAATCCCCCCCCCATTGTTTGAAAATTAGGGCCAGGTAGTCATTTGATATGGACCACTCTTAATTTCCACTATACTCAGGCAGTCTGCTAGGGTGTTGTCTAGATGGGTTATTTGAACAACTGCAGCTGCACCCAGTGTCTTATTGCCCACTGCCATATGAGTGTGGCTTCTCTGCACAGGCAGAGGGATCCTGTGCCTCCTTGTTTTTTCAGGCAGAATTTTGCAGTGACTTTGTCCATTGCTACCAGGACATGATGTCCTCTGAAGAAGTAAGAGCAAGTTTGATGGCGCTCAACTCTAACAGATTGATATGAAGGGTGGACTCTTTCCTAGTCCATAACCCCTTTTCTCTTAGTCCCTGACAATGAGCTCCCCACCCAGTGAGGGAAGTGTCTGTAAACAAATGCATGTCATGAGATTGCACCCCTAGAGGGATTCCTCTGAAGAGGTTGTCAGCAATAGACCACCAGATAAGAGATCTTAAAATGGCTTTTGAAGTAATGAGGTTTATTGAGGGATGAGGATTTGCTGTTTATGACTCCAGTTGCAGAAACAGTAAAGATAATAACAATAAAATGGCTCTTGGGATGGATAAATTTTCCCACTGTGGCTCAGAACTGGAGTCGAAGTTCCTTATGAACCAATTTTGTAATGGCCTCACAAGTAAATGCCCATATGAGACCACTGCAGCAGCTGAAGCCATACAGCACAGAAGTTTCTGAATGCATCTGGCTGATTGAAATCAGTTGGATAAGAACTTCTGTACAAGAACCATCATAGTTTTGGCCCTTGGAAGGGGCAAATACGCTTTCCCTTCTACGGCATTTAGAGATACCCCAATAAAGTCAATAGATTGGACCAGAGTCAGACGGGACTTCTACCAATTTACCAGGAAAACCAGGGACTGGACTGTGTTTAGGGCAAACCTTAAACTCGCAGTCAGTTTATCTGGGGAGACTTCTGCAAAGAGCCAATTATCCAGGTAAGGATATACTGTACAACCTCTTAACCTTAAATAGGCAATGACCTCTGCAATACATTTTATATACACCCGTGGCACTGTGACTATGCCAAATGAGAGCACCGTGTATTCACAGGCAGCCCCTGTGTAACAAAATCTTAAGTATTTCCTGCAGGCTTTGTGAATGGACACATGGAAATAGACATCCTTCAAGTCTAGTGTAGTGAACCAGACATTTGGACCCGTGAGGGACATTACTTCCTGAATGGATAACATTCTGAATTTTGACACATACAAATGTTTATTCAGGGATCTTAGGTCCACAATGGGCCTCTTTCCTCCTCCCTTTTTAAAAAAGGCGAAGTAGCTGGAGAAGAAACCTTTTAAGTCTTTACAGAGGTGAACTTTGTAATGCCCCCCTTAGACAAGAGGGAAGTGAACTCTTGTGTTAAGAAGGCCAATAGGCTGCAGGAGAGGACCACTGAGCACTGCAAAGGAGGCAGTGAACTGAACTCCAAAAAGTAACCTCTTTTTATTATGGACAAAACCCACCAGACATTAGTAACTTGGCACCAACTGCAAAAGAACTTTGATAACTTTTCTGAAAACTTCTAGAGTGTTGGTCCCTAGGGGACTGGGAGGGGTTCCTTCCCCACTGTCTACCCTGCCTCTTGGGCTGGGGTTGCTGGCTGTAAGGAGGCCCATATCCCTGCCGGAGGGGTGGGGGAGCCTGGGATCTATAATCTTGGGTAAAATAGGACCTTGGCTGGTGATACCTCTGGACCATGCCTCAGGAAATACCTTTGCTTAAATGGCATCGTTGGGTTGTGAGTTATGTCCAGAGACTTAGCCGTCAATTTGTTCTTTCTAATTTGGCCCAAGACCCTATCGGTTTGGTCACCTCAACCCTCAAATGGAAGGTCTTTGATTTTCACCCTTCTATCCTATGGGAGCGCTGAATAGCAGAGCCAGGAGAGTCTCCTTATGACAATGCCAGAGGCCATCAACCTACAATGACAACCAGCTCCATGTCTGGCAGCATTCAGGTGCTGCTTTCCTAGCTTTTGGCCTTCTGAAATGAGGACCTTTGCTATGGTTTGCTTATTATCAGTTAACATTTCTACAAACTGCGTCTTCTCTTCCCACAGTAACATTTGATAGTGGCCCGTGACCACTGTGAAATTAGTCACCCTCAGTGCCATTGTGTCATACGAGTAGGTCTTTCTTCCCAACAAGTCCAGTCTCCTGCCCTCTCCAGAGGCAATGAATGGCTGCCTGCCCTTACCTTAGCAGGGAGGATTTCTGAAACTAGGGAGTTTGCTTAGGGGTGGTGAAACATGCAGTCACAGCCCTCTTCTCTGATCCTGTATAGGTTCTCTAGCTTCTTTGATGAGGCTGGGGTCAAGGATGGCTTGGATTAAATGGCCATGGATATATCTTGTATTCTCTGTAGCATGGGGAGAGTCATGGGTCCTGAGTCAGGATTGCATAACACCGTCATTATAGGGTCATATGGTTGAGGTTCTGAAGTGTGGAACACTAACCCCAGGGGGTTTGTCATTTGGTCTAGCTGCTCAGAATACATCTTGAGGTCCTCTGTGGGTGACGGAGCAGACAGTTCACCAACTGTGTCATCGGGAGATGGCACTGATGTGCTCTCAGAACCCACTTCCGACATCTGGTAAGTCCATCTTCAGAATCTCAACCGTGATGAGAGGTTCCTTCCCCAGCCTGGCATCAAGTCTGGTGGTCTCTTTTGGATGTGGTGGTCTTTGGAAGTTGCCAGTGGTATGGACCCTGTAAAGGTGCCCAGGGCCCCCACTGAGGCAGCATCATGAATGAAAATAGACCCCACCTATTCTGCTGAGATGGCCACTGGATCAGTGGTTGCTGAGCAAGCTGCTGTCTTTCCAGGAACACTGATGGTGCCAATGGTGGCACTTCAAAGACTTTGTCTTCTGATGACTCCAGAGACTGAACAGCCCGTCTCAATGGTGAAGATGTCTTTGGACACGAAGATTGGTTGATCTCAACTCTTGATGGTGAGCTCTGGTGTCAAGGAGATCTTGACATAAAAATAGTCAGTGTCAATGTTTGACTCTGAGAGGAGTCAGCTTGTTGATGCTGAGATGGGGAGGATTGTCAGTTCCAGGAGGATGGTGAGGCTCGGCTTCATGGGGACTGAGACTGTCTCAAGGCAAGACTGAATGGTGTTGACATGATGGCGATCAAGTCAGACTGCGGTTGGAGCATTTGGCCTTTTTTTTTTAGCTTTTTCTGAAGGTGGTTCCAAAGCTGATCGGACAACAGCAGGTTGGGCCTGCACCTCTGATGTTGAGGGTGTCAGTGCTGAAGTCACCAAATGGACCCTTGCTCCCTTATCAAATTGGGACTACTTTTCTTCATGGGGGTCTAGAGCATCCAGGGCTTTCTCCCATAAAACAGCTTTCAGTCTTGCCGCTCTGCCATCTCGGGCTTTAGTGGTAAGTTGACGGCATACTGGACAAGTAGACAGTTGTGGCTCTCTCCCAGACATAGAAGACACGATCTATAGTCATAATTCTAGGCCATTTTCACTCCACAGTCCTCACACTTTTTTAAAAGAGCCATCCTACCGATTTTGTATGTAAGAATTTTTGAAGTTCTTCATGGAAAAATGCACTGGAACTCATCTTTGAGGCCCCACAAAGCAGCTGTATTGGAAGCATGTCTTATCCTCATGGCGGCAAGAAGGGAACTGAGGAAGGAGTGCTTGCCCACCTCTGTCACGTGACTCTTTGGGCAAGAAGGAGTTCTCTACAGTCAGAGGGGATGGGGAGCAATCCTAGAGCCTAGAAACTTCTTTAAAAACTTGGAAGCTCTTCTCCGTGGCAGGTCTGCAATCATGCAGTCCACATGTGGGACTGCACAGAAGCCACAAAGATGAACAAGAGGCTGGATCCCATGGAAGATTTCCATGTGTGCAACAAGCGGAAATGCTAAGATTTCTCCTCACTGCTTGCCAGTGCTCAGTGAAAAAGAAAATATCCTCACCATCTTTTCCATGTGCACAGGATGAAGCATAAAGTATTCCTTCTGATACAATTTTAAAACAACTTAAGTAAAATCATGTGACCATCTGTTGGACATTGCTCTATATACACATTGCTATTCCATGTAAAATTATACTGAAGTGGTGTGCTGATGCAGTCCTTCCACAAGAGAAGCTGTGCTAAGTTTCTGCTCATGCATCACTAAATCTAACACACTGTCATACCCATACAAAAAAAAGACCACATTTTCTAAGCATATGCACAAACTATTTAAAGAAGCAAGTCTCTAGCTGCTTCCCTTGCAGTGGTCTAAGGAAAAAGGCACATCTTTGAAACCAAAAGAGCTAGATACTTACTTTTTTTTAAAAAGTGAATGTTGGCAATTCAGAGAACCTGCTATAACTGTAGTTACAACAGCATATTCTAGAGCTGATTTAAAAAAAAAAAAACCCTGCAAAATCCCTGGTGGCCCAGGAGTGGAGGCTGCTGCTGCGGGATTGGGAAAGGGAAACTGTTTGGAAGCCTTCCATGTGGAAGCCCTGTTGTTGATTCATTTTATCTGCCAGCTGGACCAGCAATGGGGAAACTACTAAATTCTGTCCTGTGTGGAAGACACCATGAATTCCCCACACCATACAAAACTACTACAGGACGAGCACGTTAACACATGAAGCTCCCTGACAGCAAGTCAGAGCACTGGTCTACCAAGGTTGGTATTATTTACTATGACTGGCAGAGGTTCTCCAGGATCTTAAAAGGTAAAGGTTCCCTTGCTCGAAAGCCAGTCGAATCCAACTCTAGGGTTGCGATGCTCATCTCCATTTCAAAGCCGAAGAGCCAGCACTGTCCGAAGACGTTTCCATGGTCATGTGGCCGGCATGCCTAAACACCAAGGCGCACGGAACGCTGTTACCTTCCCACCGAAGTGGTACCTATTTATCTACGTGCAATTTCTTGCAATTTTTTGTTTTCGAGCTGCTAGGTTGGCAGGAGCTGGAACTAGACGGGAGCTCACTCCGTCATGCGGCACACTCAGGTCTCGAACTGCTGAACTACACACCTTCCACAGCCTGCAGTTCCGCGTCTTAAACATGTGAGCCACCGCAGCTCCCCTCCAGGATCTTAGGTAGAGGTTTTTAATGTTACATGCTATGTGATCCTTTTAACAAGAGATGCTGGGAATTGAACCTGGGACCTTCTGCATGCAAAGCTGATGCTCTACCACTAAGCCACAGTGGCTCCATATAACAGTGGAAACGTTTGATCAAGGCAGGCCAAGTTTTCTGGGGGAAAGAGGTGGGTAATTACACACACCCATGCCTTAGCCCACTTTCTGCAGGACAGCTACAACTATCTCTCCTCCAATGACCCCCACCACCATTTGCATCACAGCAGAAAGAACAATGGCTGCTTTTCAACACACACACACACACACACACACACACACATATATTCTTTTTGGGGATATAAGCATGGGAAATCAGACTTCTGAATGCACACCCCTTACTGAATAAGAAGCCATGCATACAATGGTTCAGTGCTGTGCATATGGTTCTTCTCCTTATTCAGTAGTTACAGATATACATCTGACAGCACCAGTCATCTGCTTAATGCAAGAATTGTGCGACTACATTCATGCTGCAGTTCTAAAAACACTTTCCTGGGAGTAAACCCGATTAAGTCAACTTGTGAAGACTCTAAGTAGACCTCTTTAGGATTATATTGCACTGTTAGTTACTCCCACTCCTTCCCTCCATGCCAAACAACCGACTGGTGCAACTGATGAGTTTTTGACAGGTCCATTTTACAAGCAACCCCAGCAGTGGTATTTTGAACACAACATTCCAACATTTTATTACAAGTTCAAATGTGCGTGCAGGTATTCAGATTGCATATCAAGAAACTGCAATTAAGATAAACTTGGTCTACTTTGATAAGGAAAATTATTAACTTAGCAACATTTGATTCAGCACTATTCATGTAATATTCAGCTTTAAAGAATCAAAGTGCTTGTTTATGTATTATGAAGAATCCACAAGGCAGAAAATACAATACATAAAATGTATTATCCAGACTCTGAAAATATGCATATCATCTAAAATTCACCACTGAGACACATGTTAAGCATAACTGACATTTCACAGAAGAAAATAAACAAGAGACAGGGGGGAAGCTATTTCAAACCACTCAAATCCTATTTATTAAATACAAGTTTTCAACTGATTTCAGTGATCAATTCCTTCAAACTCTGATAAAGATGTGACCTTTGTTGTTGCTCTTACCAGTGAAATTCCCTCCTATAACATATGGAATGACACCTCCTGGCCATATTCTTTCTGTCCGTGATGTAGCTGCTCTGGGAAACCTTTTTCTCTCATAGCTTCCTGAGAACGTTAGGGCTGATTTTCCCTTAGTTGCATTATTTTCATCAAAACCTGCAATATTTATGATGCAAAACGAGATAAAGTGCTTAGTTTCACTAACCGCAAGACTTCCTTTATAGGCAAAACATTTTCTTTAGATCAGATTTAGCCTTGCAACACAATGAACAAACATGATTTTTTTAAAAAATGCTTAAAACAAAACTACCAAAATTCTTTTTCTGATGGACTCATGCAGCATCCTGTGCATTGAAGAGGCAGAGCTGCACATCTCAAGCCTTAGGGGAAAGCTCAGTGGTATGTGCTTTGCATGTAGAAGGTTCCTAGGCATCATCCCCCAAATCTCCAGAAACTTCCCACTCGAGTTGGCAACCCACATACACATAACTCATTAACACAATAGCTTCCCCATTAATCTCTTTTTTAAAAAACACAATATTTTATTAAATTTTCATACACGCATTCAACACACAAACATACATACATACATGGGGGGAAGTATTTCAAGTAATTCTAATACTTGTGCCTAATAACTAAACCATATTGGTCAAATGTTAAGCTCAAATATTTTTAGTCTTTTGTTGCCAGTATAATGAACTCTCTTCTCTGTATCCTCACATGTATTGTTTGACTACAACTTTAAGTTATTATAATTTCCCAACCAAGTATAGAACCTTGTCCATGTATTCTCAAAAGTTTTTTCTGGGTGGTCTTTCAATAAGAAAGTCAATTTATCCATTTCTGCTGTTTCCAGCATTTTGTTTATGGTCTCTTCTTTAGTAGGAGTTTCCACTCTTCTCCGATATTTTGCATATAAAATTCTAGCAGAAATAACTACATACAAAATCAAGTAAGAATAATTTTTTTTTTTTACAGCTTTCAGGTAAAATATTTAACAAGACTATTTCTGGTACAAATTGTATAGAACATTTTAACATTTTCTGCAATATTTCATGTATCCAAACCTAATATTTTTTAGCTTTGTTGCAAAACCACCGCATATGAGCTTTCCCATTAATCTCAATAGATGGAACCAATTTGCAGGCATTCCTTTGCACCTGTAGATTGGTCCTTCTACTGAGCTGAATGAAGCCAGTATGTGTAAAGATATGTGGGTACATCTAAGTGCATGAGCATCTTTGGCTTGAGGTGGAGAGCAAGTCTCACAGCACTGTCAGTGCTATCACTGTATAATTAAGCATTTACCAATCATAACAGAGGGAATACCTGAGCCAAATCTTCTTATCCTATCTATAAGTTGATAGAGGGCATCAGTTCTTTTGGATGTTTCACTTTCTCCAAAGCCACCTTTTAAACAAAGAAAATAAAGTGAGGAACTGCACACATACATGCGCACACACATTTAGCAAATATTTAAATAATTCTCTGGAGAGGATATTTCCCCCCCCCCGATGTTAAATATTATTAACGAAATATATCTTTAACAAAGGCTAATGATTTTTTTTTACAATTAACATTCAGATTCTGATACTGAAAATGAAACAAAAACACATTTCTAGCTGTGAAATTTTCTAGCATGCATTCCATTAGATTAGCAAGCATAACTATGTTACTCCTACAATTCACAACTGCATTGTGGAATTACTATTTGAAGGCTCCCGTCCTACACATCTGCAGTACTATACTGAATGATAGCTTTTTAAGAGAAATGTGAGGGGTTTTTTTTAAGTTTCAGGAAAGTACAGGTATCTAGAAGCACTAAAGGTTAGGAAAAGATATGACTGTGAGGTGGTTGATTTCACTGTAAAACATGTGGAGCTATTAATATATATGAGTAGACCTCAATAGAGAGGGAAGGCAGCATGGTGTAGCCCAGGAGTCATTTCGTAGAAAAAGAGCTAGGGGAACTCATTAGCATAACTCATTAGCATATTCCACACCCCCTGACATCACCGGAAGTGTGTCATAAGGCCACACCTCCTGACATCACCGGAAATGTGTCATAAGGCCACACACCCCGCCCCCAACGGTCCCGGCCACCGCTGCCGGCCTTGCAGCTCCACTGCCGAGCCCCATGAGGGGCCCGTCGGTGGACCTGCAAGGCCGGTGGGAGTGCAAGGAAGCCCCGCGAAGGCCCTCCCTGGCCCCAGGCAGGCAGGGGTGGGGAGAGCCACGGAGGAAGCAACTTACCCTCCCTCTTCTCCTGCCTCCTCCTGGCTGAATGAGGGCCGGAAGCGGGGGGGCAGAGCTTCGTCATGTGCCCCGCCCCCCGTACCTCACCCGGGGGAACTGCGTTCCCCCCCCCAAAATGACCTCTGGTGTAGCCTGATATCAGAAGCTAAGCAGGGTCAGTCCTCGGATGGGAGACTGCCAAGTAAGCCTCCTTTGGGGAAGGGCCATGGCTCAATGGTAGAGCATCTGCTTGGCATGCAGAAGGTCCCAGCTTCAATCCCCAGCATCTCCAGGTAAAGGTCAGGTAGAAGAAAGACCTCCAACCTAAGACCCTGGAGAGCACTGCCAGTCTGAGCTGACAATAGTGACTACGATGGACTGATGGGCTGAGTCAGTATAAGGCAGCTTCATGTGTCCATGTGGAATGGCAAAAGCCACCTCTGCTTCTCGCTTGCCTTGACAGACTCCCCTGGTGTCGCCATAAATTGTTTGCGACTTGACAACATTTACATATGCAGGGGTCATTTCGTAGAAAAAGAGGTGCAGGAGCTCATTAGCATAACTCATTAGCATAACTTATTTGCATATGCCACACCCCCTGACATCACCAGAAGTGTGTCAGAAGGCAACACCCACCGCTCAGGCTCCACTGGACTGTTTTGGATTGCTAGTTATTGGGGGGAGGGAACGTGCAGATCTGCCCTCATAGAGGAGGGAGAGCTTGTACCTGAATAAAACTTAAAGGTGCCACTGGACTGTTTTGGACCGGGGGGGGGCGGGGGAGCTCTGCAACTTACCTGGCTGCTTCTTGCTCTGACTGAGGGCTGCTGGGAGCAGGGGGCGGGGCTTGTTGCATGTGCCCACTCCCTGGGCTCCTTACTGCCGGAGCTCCACTCCTGTGCGCTCCTGCAGGAAATGACCCCTGTACATATGTAGATTTCAATATAATGTAGGTTGCATAAGGATGCTAGCCTATTAGGTGCTTCAGTAAATCTGGCCTCAATAACTAAGGAGTTGATGGGAAGAAGACTATCAGAATTTAACTAAAGGGACAGCTGGGCCATTCATTCCAGTAATTTTACTATGCAATTTATAGGCAAAAAGCAGATTGCCACAGTTAATATGCAGCGATTTCATTAGCTGTTTGAATTCTTTTGTCAATTAATTTGTCTGTCTACAATTGCCTTTAGTGTAGAAGTACCAAAATGAACATTCAATATTCAAACGATTTAAAGAGCATGTAGATAATTTCATAAAATACAACAGATGTTTGTTTTTTAAAATGATCTGTGTTTTAGCATATTGTAAGAATACTGAGAGAGGTTTCAAGATGTGCAATGAACAATAGGCTAGTCATACCAAGAGTTCCCCAGATTCTTTTGACATACAGATAACGTGTAAGTTTCCTCAATGACAGTATTCAAAAGCATATAACAAAGTGCACAATGCCATATAAGGCAAACACGTTGTAGGTTTGCTCAGCAATCAGCCTAATTATTTGCATTATACTGTCATATAGCTGCAGCAACCCTTGAGAAAAATTTTCCAAATTTTTGCTTAGCTTTTAAGAGAATGAGGCAATACTTGGAGGCATTCCTTCCCAATGAGCTATTTGGTAAGCAGCAGTGTGTATTGTATGGTATGCAAACACTTACTGCCCATTCACTTAAATTTTTTTAAGCCAGGGTTTACTTTCTGAAACACACACAGAGTGAAAAGTGTTTAACAATGACAAGGTAAAAATAACTGTCTAGATAACTACAAAAGTTGTGTGCTATGCATAGAAATAAGCTGCCTTCCTGTAAATGGTTTTTTTACTGTAATTTATTTTTATTGTAAGAGTGAGAAAAACTAGCATCCTGATCCTAAACATTTTCACTGGTATATCTGCCTGAAACACATCTGTAATCTAGCTAACAGAAACTGTCACTTCCTGAAATAGCATCATCATGCCTAAAGAAGACTTTGTTTTTCAGAAGGCAAGTACATGTATCCCAAGACGGAAAGGAAATTAATTAAAAGGGACACTAGATATTGCAAAAGATGCCAAGATGGTTGCAAAAAAGAGTTACACACATATATTAGGGAATTAAAAGCAAAACTGCAGGCTAAACAAATAAGTCATATCCAAGTTTCAGGGCAAATTACTAGTGTTGCTGTATGTATTTGTCAGCAAAATTAGACTTGGAAATAGTTCAAAGCTAATTAAAACCATTTTCTAGAAGGGAGGTTGAGTGGAATTAACTGATTCTATTAACATTTTAAATCCAGATCTAAAAAAAGATCAAAGATGCTAGTGCCTAGGACAAACCCATAATTTCAAGGAAAGAAAAGCAAAAATGACAAGAGGCAATAAAACAGTCACTTCCCTACCCTTTGCTAACAAAGTAAATCTTTTTTTTTAAAAAAAAAATACAGTATCTGGAATCCAAAGGTGTGAATAAAAGCTGCTGACTGTAAGAACAAAACAAACAAACAAAAAGAATCCTATCCAATGCTGGTTCTTTAATGAATAAATCTGACTGCGCAGGCACAAAGAAGGCATGAATGGAAAGTGATTGAACCATGACTAGAAAGTGACTCTGACTAGTACAAATTGGTCCATCTAATGTGGCCCTCAGTCTTATGGAATGGCTTGCCTGATGAAGTAAGGTATTTCACAAACTCTACTGGCACTCCACAAACTATGAATACTGGATTATTTTTTACATAGGTAGTTCAGAAAGATAAAGGAATAGGTGCTGTAGTCTATACTACTGTGTTGTGTATGTACTATCATTTGATGTATGCATAATCCTACTATGTAATTTCTGTCATTTAACATGTCATGTTAGTACTTATGCTTTGTTTAACTGTTTCGTATTTCTGCAATCTTAATTCTATTGCACTGCCTATTGGATGTCCCATCCTATTGACTGCATTGATTTACATTGTGTAATCCACCTTGAGTCCCAGTGAGAAAGGGGGCCTGTGCTCATGTGTGTGTGTCAAGTGCTGTCCAGTTGATTCCAATTTATGGCAAACCTATGAATTAATGACCTCCCAAATGTCCTACTGTTAACAGCCTTCTTCAGGTCTTGTAAACTGAGGGCCATGGATTCCTTTATTGAGTCAATCCATCTCTTGTTGTGTCTTCCTCTTTTCCTGCTCTCTTCAGTTTTTCTTGGCATTATCGGCTTTTCCAGTAACTCCTGTCTTCTCATAATGTCACCAAACTCCAAAAACCTCAGATATTTAGCATCTAGGGAGAGTTCAGACTTGATATGATCCATACCCACTTATTTGTCTTTTTGGAGGTCCACAATACCTGTAAAACCCTCCTCCACCACCATATTTCGAATAATATAATATAATAATAAATAACGGTGTCACAAGATCCAGAAGACCCCCCCCTCGCTGCTGCTATTGTCCTCTAGCCCCCCTTGTTCCGCCACCTTGGTGTCCTGACCTTGAAGCAGCAGAGGCCTCAAACATCTGAACGGGGAGGGGGGTTACTTCACCACCCCTACTGATCCGTTCCTTCCAGATGGTTGACTCTCTGTCCCTCGTGCCTTTTTCCAATCCAGATAGTCATCCCCGGCCTCTTGGTGCTGCTTCCTTTTATTCCTCCACCCCTGTCCCAGTGTTCCCTGTGCTCTCGCTGCCCTCCTCCCATCCCGAGCCCCACCCCCCTACATAGCTGAGGATGCCGACCCCTGGGAGGGGCCGCAATCCCCATCACGTCTTCCGGACTCAGGCAGGATGCAGCTGGGTGGTCCTGCTCGGGATGCGGAGCTCGAACGCCAGGGTGGGCTCTCGTACCAGGCCACAGGCCTGGCTCAGCCGTCTCAGCACGAGCGTACGGGCCCCTGGTGGCTCTACTGCTGCTGCTTTTTAGGGGCAGTGTATCGCCCACGAACGGTCTCTCTTCGGCTGGCTTGCTCTGGATTCCCCCGCACCCCAGGTGAGAAGAGGGGGGTCCAGTGGTCGTTCTCTGGGAGCTGGGCGTGGCCGTGATGGTGGCGTGGGTGGGGCGGCGGTCCCGACATCGGGACAAATGGCATATTCTACCCAATGCTGGTTATTTAAAGAAGGGCTGAATGGAAAGTATCGCTGTGCTTTGTATAAACCGGTAAATCTAATGATTGAAATAACTATGACTACAGAGGATATTGTCGCCAGTAAATGAGATGATTTAGTTATTTAACTGGGTAAAATCAAGCATGGGTTGTAACAATCAAGTGTGTACTATGCAGGTACAAAACTGAGCTGCACAATACTGTGCTTGTCATGAAATTCACCAGGGACTACTGAGATGATCTGATTCGAAGCTTGCCTTGTGTATAATTGGAACGAGGTATGTTTGCCTCGCAGGCATGTTCACCGTGAAATTCTCAGCGTGCCTAATAACTATGCTTTCAATATCCATTTGATGAGTCAATACTGATCACCTTGCTGTGAAAAGTATTAAATTGGATTGCACTTACCTGTAACCACTGTTCATCAAGTGGTCTTCTGTGCAGGCCCTCATGGGGACTGCACAGTCCCAGGCCAGCAACAGAGAAAGAGCATCCAAGCTTAGTAGAATTTTCCAGAGCCTGAGTGTGCTCCCCCTCCCCTCCGTCTCCAGTAACTTCTTTCCTGCCCAAAGGGTCATGTGATGGAGGCAAAGCAAGCACTCTCCCCTCAATTCTCCCTTTGCTGCCCTAAGGAGCTGCAGAGAAGTAATGGCAGAGCAGCCCACAGCAGGGAAGGGAGGGAGGGATGCATGCCTGCACAGAAGACCACTAAATGAACAAGAGTTACAGGTAAGTGCAATGTCTTTCGGACGGGGAGGTTGGGGAAGGGGAAAACACCAGGAGGGTGATATCCTGATTGATATGAAAACTAGGGGAAATGCCCGTTGCGGGAGGAGGCAACGAGTCCTAGGGAGAGCTGTCGGCTTGGCGCAAGAGAGCTGGACCCGGTGCCGCCTGGCAAAGCAGGGCCAGGGCGCACCGTGCAATGGCCTCCCCCAACCCCAAACATAGCCAGGACCGGCGGAGTCCCCTCCAATGCAGGGTCTGCAGCCTGGCCGGCGAAGGCCGCCCCGTGCGAGGGAAGGCTGGTGCGGCTGCCAGAAAGAGGCCTCGTGCTTGGCGGGGCCACAATCTTGCCCCACTGAAGGACTTTGCTTCTCACCGGCGGAGAGGTAGGAGAGCGAAGACGTGCGCGGGTGGGGTGAGTGCCTCAGGTAGGAGAGCGAAGACGTGCGCGGGTGGGGTGAGTGCCTCAGGCCGCGCTGGATCGTCGTGGCACGGTGCATGGAAGTGGTGGTCAGCACGGCGGAAGGGGGGCTGCTGCCTACCAGTCCCTGGGCGCGGCAGCCGCCTCCCCCGTCCCTAAGGCCAGGCGGCCCCGGCGCAGGGGCCCCCCCACCGAAGAAGGTGGTGGAGCAAGGTGGACCGGCCGGCTGTTCGGGAATGAACTCCTCACCTGCCGTCCCTGGCCTCTGCCACCCCCCTCGCTGACATTCTGCTTCTCCGGGGCTGCCGGATCCTCCTGGCGCCGGTCCCCGCCCAGCCCCGTTGCCTGGCCTCGCAGCCTCCCTTCCCCAGCACCTGGCAGCAGCATCCACTCACAGCGTTCACCTCCCGCCTCCCAGCCAATGGCATGCCAGCAGCCTTGAGTAGCAGCTGGCGGGCCAATGGCTGACAGCGCGCATTTTTTCTCCGCTCCCTTAATTGTATATAAGGAGAGATGAGAGACCATATCCTGTTGGAAGGCCAAACTGGGTCTAATAACCACTTTGACTGTGTGGAACTTGGTAACGGGTGGATCACAACTTAAGGCCCTCAGTTCCCCCACTCTGCAAGCAGATGTAATTGCTACCAGAAATTATATTTTATATGAAAAGAAAGACAGGTCAGACCAGGGGTACAGCCAAATGTTTTTGGGTGGTGGGGCTTCAGGAAATCTGGGGGGACAGGGAGAGAGAGAAGACCTTCCCCCACCTCTCCAACTGACAGAGAGGCACAGGCTCACTGGTTTTTCTTCCTGCTTCTGCAGCCGAAGTGAGCTGCAGAAGTTGGAAGAAGACCTTCCCTGATGCCTCTCCAATGATCGTGGCTGGCACCATTCCTCCCTCCCTGTCTCTGGCCTGCTGACTGCCCTTTGGACAGGGTGCCCAGCTTTGTGGGCAGCCATTCACAGCATGGAGGCTGGGCGAAGTGTGGGTGGGGGTTGTGAGGCGCTGGACCAGCTGGCAGCAGGTGAAAGTGCAGTGGATGTGGCTAATGGCCAAAGGGGCATGGCCCCGAAATGTCCCACCATAGCTACACACCTGGGTCAGACAGGTTCAAAGGGTTTATGCATTAACTTCACTAAAACAAGGGACAAACTCCATTGTGGTATTGGGTTCACAACAGGAGGGTACAAATTATGTAAGTCTTGAAGGAACTTTTTTGACTCAGGAACTGAGAACACAGAATATCCCCCAATGCCACTAAGAAAGGTGGAGATGGCCACTAAATGAACCTTAATGGATGAGGAGGCTAAACCTCTATCCTTCAACATCAACAAATAATCAAATATTTTAGATAAATCACAGGATTCTGGTCTGACCTCTTGGTTCTCTGCCCACTTTACTAACCCGCTTCAAAGAATATGATCTCCGAGTGGATGGCCTATGGGATACAACCATGACCTCCTTGACTCTTTCAGATAGGCTGTTTATGGCCGATTGAGCCATACAGTCAGCCATAGGGACTGGATGTCGGGATGATGGATGGGGCCCACCTGGACGAGATCATGTCCTGGGGTAAAAATCTGTGAACTCCTTTGGCCAGTTGCCACAGCACTGGAAACCACACCCTTCTGGGCCAGTACAGAGCTAGAGGTATGCAGGTGGTTTTTATCCACCCTCAACTTGGCCACCACTTTGTGTAGCATTCTAATGGAGGAAAACACATAAAAAGGTGACCATGCCAGTTTAACTGGAATGCATTCCCCGGTGATTGCCTGTCTGCTGCTGCCCTGGAGCAATAAAGGTGACATTTGGTGTTGGCACTCGATGTGAAGAAGTCTATGTCTGGGTAACCCCATTTGTTGAAAATAGGGGCCAGGTACTGGTCGGCTACCAACCACTCTTGATTTATGTCTGTCCTTCTGCTCAGTGTATCTATTAGAGTGTTGTCCGGATCTGCAATGTGTAAGGCTGGCACTTTGTGGCAAACCTGTGCCCTCCTGTTTGTTCAGTGGGAGAAATATTGGAACTCTGGTCAATCAAAATACTGGATAGGTGTCTCATTTATCTTTCATTGTTCAAGACTTCTGAAAAGATGTTTTTCTATTTCTACCATAAACTGCTGACAAGAAATATCTGAAGACTTCGAAACAATGGCATAAACCGGAAGCCACATCATAAATAATTAATGTCTTCACTTTCAAGAGTCTTTAGGATTATTATATCTAACCACATCAAGTGGTAGATGAAAATGTGAATAATTGTTGGACTGCCCTTCTTATGAAGTTGTGACTACATGTTGAACTGTTCATTTGTATTCAATATTGAATGTTGGTTATATTGCTTTATGCATTGTCACAAGTGTGTTGAATCACTATAGTACAAAAATATTTTTTGAAAAATCTTTATGGCATATTGCAGCAAGTTTTGATAAGAACAATAGTAAAAAGTATCTGTGGCTGCGGTCACACGTAACAGAAGCCACACAAGTGAGACGGAACACAGCCAGAGTTTCCGGGCGCGATCTCACCAGCACATCTGGGAAGCGTAGCACTCCCGTGGCTCAACCGGGGCTTCCAGCCGAAACTGCGTGGCAAAAAACTAGTACCTTGGAGGTACTAGTTTCCGGAAACTGCGGGGCAAGGGCGGGCGTCTGATAGCGTTTCCGGTGGCATCCGGCGCCCGCCCATGTCCCCTTGCAAATAAGGTGTGTTTTTTTGTCCAAGTCTCTGTGGATGCGCATGTGCACCCAACGGAGCATGCGCATTTGTCATGTACACAAAAATAAAAAACAGTTTGCCGCGGCGCGCGCTTCTTCGTTGCGCGCCGGCTTGTCCTGTGATCGGCACCTCTCCCTTGCCATGGAACCTCCATGGAACCTCCACGGTACCTCCACAGGAGGTCTGATCACGTAACTGCGCAGTAGTTTGCCCCAGGGCAAACAGCCACGCTTCTCCTCTGCAGTTTCCTGCCCGTGTGACCGGGGCCAGTAGCATCTATATAACAGTTGTTGCTTTTGTCTGTTTAAAGCTGCTGTTAAAGGCAGAAGTGCAAATTGGGCTAGATTGTTTTTCGTTCCAAATACTTGGCAACGTCAGTATAGGGAACAGGATCCATGCCATGTTTTCCTCAGTAGTAGCTCACAGTTGAAACCTGATCCTAAGGGAGCTGAACCACTGGTGGGTATTCTCCAGCCACTGGACTATCCAAACACTACTCCGGGCTACCTCCAGAAGACATTTTTGCCATCTGGAAAAAATAATGGTTATCACAGAAACATGGCAAGCCCCACAACATTCAGAGACCTTTCCTTCATGCTGAGTCAGCATTTGCACAGCACGCCAAGATCAAGCCCATAACCACAGCAGCTGGAGCAGAAGTGTCCCAGTGAAGAGGTATTTTCTTTAAATTAGACTCCATCTTTAATGTTCTTTATATTTACACAGATGAGTGATTTATAACTGGTTGCATGCTGAAAGTACTATTCATTTTAATAGTCGAGTGTAATTATGGCAAGTTCTGAAGAATGTCTCTAGGCATTATGTTTTTTCTATACTAAACGCTCATTCTTGTGTCATTTAACTGATAGAACAATCTTCTCTCTCCACACAATCTTCATTAAATTGTAAAGCAAAGGGTGTGTTTTGATGTACTGCCCCTAGGTAGCAAGAGAACTTACAACCCAAAATATTCCATTGGAATGACGTAGCTTGGTTAAGGCTGTAAGGAGGGAATGGACAGCTGGTACTTTGGGCTCCTGATCAGTGTTCCCTCTAAGCTGAGTAAGTGTGAGCTATCTCACAGTTTTTTAGCCTCCGGCTCACACATTTTTGTCTTAGCTCAGGAAGGATGGCTCCAGAGCAAACTAATTTATGCAGTAGACAAATCGCTTGCTCACATATTTAATGTCAGTAGCTCACAAAGTAGAATTTTTGCTCATGGGTAGAGGGAGCATTGCTCCGGATCCAACTGGACTGCCAAACCCAGCCATGATATAAAACTAAATGCTCTCAAGGGAGGGAGAGGAAGCTGCTACCACAATCACAATTTTTCCCACCTTGATGAGACTGAATTGGCTACAGTTTGAGTAAGAACCGAACCACAAGCTGCAGTCCTAAAAACACTTTCCTGGGAGTAATTTCCATTGTTCTTTTAGTGAGGAATTTTGTGTGTATGTGTGCCTCTATTTGTAATTCACATGGTAATCAACACAGTGGAGACTTAATTTTTTTGCTGTTTATTCTACAATACACTTTGAATTAGATACTGCCCAATGTAAATGTGAAACCATAAAAAATGGTTTGCACAAGACAGTGTTCAGAACTAAACATAGGCCAACATATTTAAAATGTTTCCCTCACTGCCTGCTCAATTGACTCTCCACCAGCACAACTAGTTGCTAATCAAGGACACACCAGCAGAGACAGAAGTAAAAACTCAGACAGATAATGAAAGGGATGATTTGGCTGAGTCAAATGGGGCTGCTCCAGCAGATTACCACCAAAGAAGGGGTGTGCAAGAATATGATGAAAGTTCTCCCTCATTGCCATAGCAACCTGTGCTCTGCCAGTATAGTGTGACAAAGTACAGGCAAAGATCAAGCACTCTTCCAATTACCAGACACTGAACTGGCTAGAAATGTATCAGGTTTTTGTGTGCTTTTTTTATCTCATGTTGGCAGAGAATGGGAAATATAATGGGAATTTTATATCCATGTGAGTTGGGGTGCAGGATGGATTAGGAAATCTTTGCTACAAGCCAACACTCAAGGGTGTCCCATGTTTTTGCCATCATTGCATAACCTTCCAAGGTTTGTTAATGTAGGCAGGCTGTTTACACAGCTGCTGCCATGCATTAACAAACCTTTCCCAGACTTTCTTCCCAGGGAAAGTATAGTGTGTTTAAATTGCATTTTCCTATATGAATGGTAGGGATGACTGACAAGGTCAGCTATGGCTCCAAGCATAACTCTCTAAGGACAGTTTCGCAAGAACCAGTTCTCCTTTGGTACAGCTGATGCATCTTAGGTACAACATCTCTTTGACAACACTACCAAGAAGTGGTTCATATGAAACATTCTCTGAATGGTAGTGCCCTGAAGACACTCATGGAGAATTTTGGAGACACAGAATTAGCCCAAAGCCAGGTAAAAGTTTAACAATTTTTACAACAAGGATTTGGGGGAGGAATTTCCTGTGTCTTCGATCACTTCAGTAATATTACTCCAGACTAAAGAATAATATTATTGAAGCCACTTAAGAACTATTCCAGTCTTTAACAAAAATGTATTTCAACACCTGATCATAGAACACTGGTTATACTCTCTGAACAGGTGAACATGTAAATACATATCTTACCTGTATTATGTCCAAGTTTTTCATTTGAATGTTGCGTAAGATCAATTGTCCTGTCAATCTGAAAGATTTTTAAGTCTTCATCATCTAAGGCAATATCTCCCCAAAAGACAGCTTTAAATACAAAAAGAGAACTTAATTTAAATATATTAAGAGTCATGCTACATAAGCATTCATTTAAACACTATGGACAGATTCCCACATACAGTTTATCACACTTTAGCTCATAGAAGCAAGTCTTAAGCACTAATAGAGTCTTAATGCTGTTGGACTGTGTGACCTATAATAATAATAAATCTGCAAAATTTATTGATTCACACAGCTACCGAAAAAGCCCTTTTAAATACTGAAGATAAATAATATATCCCTCAGAATATAGGCTTGGGTCCACCTGTTTCCACAGGCGCAAGGATTTCCACCCATGGAGCATGACTTTCTTGCCTCCCCAAGCCTGTGTCAGATTAAAATGCATCCTGAATGCTGGGGGGGGGGGGGTCCTGCCTCCAATGAGAAAGTCACAATCCATGGGTAAAAATCCTTGTGCCACTGGGAAAATACTACAAAGTACAGCTATGGCATTAATAGTTATCTAAGAATATTAACATTTTTATTTAGGTTATTAGCCAAATGAAAAGCTTCTTTAACAGCTTTGTTGCTCACTCAAATAAATATACATTCATCACAATAATTCAGAAGGACTAGATGAGTTGTTTCTTAATTGTTTATCATCAACTGTGAAGTTTTTACATTTACATTTTGGTAGGTTTCAAATACATTAAATTCCAACCCATACTCCTGCCACAGATATAAAGTAATCATTCTGACAAGTTTTAAATACTTTGTATTGTTCCAGCATGAAACAGTTATGCCTTATTTGCCCATACCAATCTTTCAACAAAAAATATGTTTACTCAATGCATCACTAACTTCCGCTACAGACACAGAATTATCTCCACACATGAATGGAGTGCAAAAAAAAACACCTTTGCATTAACATGTGAAAAACTAGAGGCAAGTGAACCCTGTTAGTCCCATTCTGGTAGTAATTTGTGCTTTCTATGTAATATGTTTGATAGAAATAACACAGTCAGTTATTCCCATATCACAAGGTTCCCTCACTAAGCCCTTGAAGTTCTCACTTGGGCTGAAGAAATCACTTTGCTTCACTAGTCAGTGTAATACTGATATTTCAGTCAAATCAGTCACCTCCCATTGCTATGGAGACAACAAGAGTCTTCGCCTTATACACAGAGAGGTGGCAACAGTAGCAAAATGATGGTGCCTCTATAGCCCAGAGGCGCTGCCTTACTCATGGGTAGCCCTAAATAGCAAGGTACCCCACTTCTAACCTAAACCAGAGACCCACAAAGTCAAACCAAGGAAGGCAGTCCTGGCCTGAAACACAGAGCTAGCCAAAGCTCTGGGGAAAGGGTTGTTTCAGGTGACACAAAGCAGCCCTCCAAAGCAATCTTCAGCCTCCCCCTCCACCCAGGAGAGTTGTGCATATAGAATAACAATTAGTTCCACAGGTAAAGTATCTAAATTTCTAAAGGCTATTCAGAGGCCAATAGCCCTTCTGTCTCCAGAACTTCACCTAGCCCTTTTGTGTGCACCTATGTGACAATCCTATCTCCACAACTGTCTTTCCTGCTCCATCCCTCAGGGTACCGAGATAAACCAATCATGCACTCAAATGTTTAGCAACCCTTCCTGACGCTAATCAGGGACCCATCACCCACCTTTTGTCTAAACATGGGAACCTATTCAACCTGACCTGGCAGGACCATCAGTGGTTATTAAACCCATTCAGCTAGCCCCAATAGAGCCACCCAGCACCTGGCTAATACCATTAGCACTATTGTGAATCCAGACTCTGCCTTTCTGAGACCAAATTAGTCACACCTAGGTCTTGCCCCTCCAGACACCACACCCCCTGAGACCCATGACTGTTCCAGTTAATCTTTTGTCTTCATCTGAGACAAACCCCTTAAGACTTCTTATTGGTCTGAATTGTATTCCAATATCTATATCCATCCACGCACATAGCCATCAAGGTGTGCACTCAGGACTCACTGGTGCACTCACTGGTTTTCACCACCCTGAACAACTTCGTATCATTCACAAATTTAGCCACTTCACTGCTTACTCCCAGCTCCAAATCATTTATGAACGAGTTAAAAAGCATTGGACCAAGTACTGATCCCTGCGGTACCCCACTGCTTACCACCCTCCACTGAGGAAATTGCCCATTTATACTCACTCTCTGTTTTCTAATAATTAGCCAGTTTTTGGTCTGCAAAAGAATTTGTCTTTTTATCCCATGATTTTTGAGATTACTTAGGAGCCTTTGATGAGGAACTTTATCAAAAGCTTTCTGGTAGTCAAGGTAAACAATATCTATTGGGTCCCCCTTGTCCACATGTTTGTTCACCCCCTCAAAGAACACTAACAGGTTAGTGAGACAAGATCTTCCCTTACAGAACCCATGCTGAGTCTGCCTCAATAGGTTTTGTTCATCTATGTGCCTACTAATTCTTTCCTTAATAATGGTTTCCACCAATTTACCCGGTATCGACGTCAGACTGACTGGCCTGTAATTTCCCGGATCTCCCCTGGAACCCTTTTTAAAGATGGGAGTGACATTAGCTACCTTCCAATCCTCAGGAATGGAGGCAGATTTTAAGGAAAGATTACATATCTTTGTCAGGAGATCCACAAGTTCACAATTGAGTTCTTTCAGAACTCTCGGATGTATGCCATCTGGGCCTGGTGATTTATCAGTTTTTAAGTTGTCTATCAGTTTTAGGACCTCCTCTCTCATCACCTCAATCTGACTCAGGTCTTCCAACACCCCTCCTGAAATCAGTGGTTCTGGAGTGGGCAAGCACTTCTCATCTTCCACAGTGAAGACGGAGGCAAAAAATGCATTTAGCTTCTCAGCCATTTCCCTATCATCCTTCAATACTCCTTTTACCCCTTGGTCGTCCAAGGGCCCCACTGCCTCCCTGGCTGGTTTCCTGTTTCTAATGTATTTGAAGAAAGTTTTATTGTTGGTTTTTACGTTTTTTGCTATATGCTCCTCATATTCCCTTTTTGCCTGCCTGACCTCAGACTTGCATTTTATTTGCCATAACCTGTGTTCCGTTTTATCAGCCTCACTGTGACTAGCTTTCCACTGCTTAAAGGAATTCTTTTTACTTTTTACAGCCTCCATTACTCTGTTTGTTAACCATGCAGGCTTTTTCCTATACCTGTTTGTGCCTTTCCTAACCTGCGGAATATATATTTTTTGAGCTTCTAGGATCGTAGTTTTAAATAGATCCCAAGCTTCCCCAATTGTTTTGACCCTTTCTACTTTTCCTTTCAGTTTCCTCCCCACGTGTCCCCTCATATCAGAGAAATTACCCCTTTTAAAGTTAAAAATGGTTGTGTGAGTCTTTTTGGCCAATTCTCTATTTGTACAAATGATGAACTGTCGGTTCCATGACCATCTGCTCCATAGTACAGTCATTTAGAGTGTCTAGAAACTTTGAGTACTTTGAGTACACCCTCAGAGTCTCTTCTTTGGGCCTTCCCATAGCGCATAACACTGGTCATTGGCACAGTTCTCTTCAAGGACCTCTACACATCTGGACAGGTAGTATTACCCTGTAACTGACCCTTCTATTAGTTATCAATCACCTCTGCTTTCTTGGTTCTGTAGTGCTTGTAATCACAGTGCACAGTTATTTACACAGTTATGGAGTGTGTACGCCCCATAACTGTGTAAATAGTTAGATAAATTCTTTTATTTCGGCTAATAATCTGTGTTGTGCTCTGACCACATAGTCTCCCTCACTCTGCACAGTAACAAAGGGAGGGGGTAGCCCAAGGAGGCAAGGAAAGGCCAGACCCATGGGTTGCCAACTTTCCAGGGATCCCCCAAAGATTGGGGATTCCATCTCCAAATACGGAGATTTGGCAAGAGGGGTCTCACCGTCCCTCTAAAAAGGCAGTGACGATTTAGTGAGTCGTGGCGGCGAATTTAAGGAGTGAGATACGCGCATGGGATGAGGGTTGGAGGCAAACAGCTAAGTGGTAAACAGGAGCCCGTTTCGCCACAGTAGCTAACCAAGCTTGGTTCAGACAAAGGAAGGAAACCCTTTGCAGGCCTTTCTGAGGAACTCATTGGGGGCAGTACTGAGTGTACGGTTGCCAGCTCCAGGTAGGGAGATTCCTGGAGATCTTCTGGAAGACTCTATCTAGAACAGTTATTTTCCCCGGGAGGGGGGATCTGTTGTCTGGAGTTCAGTTGTGATACCTGGTGATCCTCAGGTTCCACCTGGAGGTTGGCTGCCCTAGGCGTAGTGGTCAGTGCTTCAGAGCAGGGTCTGCTAGATTCAGGTTCTTGCTGTAGAAGCTGAGTGGGTGATTTTGGGCTGGTCACAGACTTTCAGCCTAAACTACCTCACAGAGTTGTTGTGCAAGTCAAAAGCGGGAGAGGAAAATGATGTAAGCTGCTTTGGTCCCCATTGCAGAGAAAGTCTACTTTTCCTCCTGGGAAACCATTGTTGCCAATCTCCAGATGAGGGCTGGAGATCACTCAGAGTTAAAACTGCTCTCTAGATGGCAGAGATCACTTCCCCTGGAGAAAATAGTGGACTCTGTGACAGTCAGGGCTTCAGAGCACGGAAGATGGTGGACTCCAGAAGTCAGGGCTTCAGAGCATGGGAGAGGCTGCAGGTGTGTGTGTGTGGGGAATGGAAAGCTGAAGAGAGAGGGGGAAATAAAGGTAGGTTGATGATTGGCTGGGAAGGAGACAGGGTTGCCAAGTCCAGGTGGGAAATTCCTGGAGATTTGAGGGATGGAATCTGGAGAGGGTGAGGTTTGAGGAGGAGTGGGTCCTCAGAAAGGTAGAATGCCATAGACTCCACCCTACCAACCAGCCATTCCCTTCTGGGGAACCACTGTTCCCAATCTCAGGAGAGGGGTGGAAATCACTCAGAATTACAACCGAGCTCCATGAGGGAGGGGGGAGGAGATGCAAAGCTGAAATAAGAAGGGCAGATAATGGCAGGTTGATGCTTGGCTGGGAAGGAGATAGGGTTGCCAACTCCAGGTTGGGAAATTCATGGAGATTTGGGGGGTGGAGCCTGGAGAGGGTGAGGTTTGAGGAGGGGTGGGACCTCAGACAGGTACAATGCCATAGACTCCACCCTCCAAACCAGCCATTTTCTCCTGAGTAACAATTCTTGCCAATCTCCAGGTGAGGGCTGGAGATCACTGAAAATTACAACTGTTTTTCAAGTAGCAGAGATCAGTTCCTCTGGAGAAAATGATGGACTCTATATCATTATACCCTGCTGAGGTCACCACAGCACATTGACGCTGAGTGCCCAAGGCCGTGGCAATCTCCAAGAGCCTCTTTCTAGAGCTCGTTGTATTTATTTCCACAACGGGCCTTATTCCTAGTATTACATAAAGAATAACAGCTCAATACTCTACAATAGCTAAGCACAGAAAGGGCAAGAAGCCAGATAATACTGGAGGTGAAACAAATCTACTGTAATTTAGCCACTTTTATTTGTAGTAAGTAAGTTTCAAATTATGAAATCAAGCACATGCCTAGTCTTGTCAGTTCCCTGGGGAGAGTGAATTGATTTTAAAAAAATCTTTGGGAGAAATGCCAGAATGCTTACACTGCAGGGTACTGAGGTGTAAAAAAACTAATTCATTTTTTCCTAAAATATTTTCAGAATCATAAGGAGTATAATTCACCTCTAAGCTTTCAGAAATTTAATTTTCTTAGACAAACACAACATTCCAGTTCTATCGTCACGCTGTATATATGCTTTGATCATTTTCTAGGTTTTTTTCTTCAGTAGGAACCTTTCCTCTTACTGCTCACTCTAAACTTTATTTTTTTTAAAAAAAATCAGCTACTCTTTAGGAATTTTATCTGTTACTACACACTTTGTAAGGTATTATTCATTTCATTTACAGTCTGCCTTTCTCACTGAGACTTAAAGCAGACAAACATAGATTGGAGGTGGCTAACACAACAACAGGCTGCACAGACACAAAAACAGTGTAGCAGTTAGGGCTACCAGGCCCAACCTGGCAAACAGCAGGTGATGGGGGAGGGGGAGCTGGGTAATGGCAACAGTGTGATGTCACCTCTTGAGGGGGGGAACAGAAGTGACATCATGTGTCTCTAGAAACTGCCGGAAACTCAATGGACTGGCAACCCTGGTAACAGTCCATTAACTACTGGAAAACAATGTATAAATTTTAAAAATGCATACATGGTATGATAGATAATGGGATGGATCCAACCATTTTCCAAGGAGTCTTGCTCCAGCCCTTCTCCAAATTAAGCAGTGCTTCCTCCAACTAAAGAGACACATGCTAACTGAGCCACCTTGGGCTGGAGAAAGGCTTCAAACTTTGCTCAGCAGAATGAAAGGATAAGGGCAGGATCCACCCAACAGTTTCTTCTACATGTGGCATAGCCCAGCATTCATAGTAGAGTTTAATCTCATACCTAAGTCCTGGGTGTGCACAAAGGCACAATCTGAAGGGCTCCTCCTCTGTGGCACATAGCACCTTTTGTCAGCTCTGGGTGGTTTGCCAGATACAGCCAATCCTTGAAAAGTATGATCCGATGACAGTGATTCATGCTCTGATCACATCCATGTTAGATTACTGTAATGCATTCTTTGTTGGGCTTCCTTTAAAAACTGTTCAGAAGCTTCAATTGGTCCAAAATGCAGGGGCCAGGTTACTGTGAGATTGGTTACAAGGATTGTATCACCCCTATGCTGAAAGATCTGTACTGGTTACCCATCTGTTTCTAGGCACAATTCAAAGTGCTGGTTCTTCCATTTAAGGCCCTAAATGGCTTGGTGGCCAGAGTACTAATGACTGCCTGCTCCCATAGTCACCATCCGACCAGATAAGATCTGCCTCTCAAGCCCTGCTCTCTGTGTCCTACCTTCAGAGGTGAAGCAAGTGATGACTAGAGACAGGCCATTTTCTATGGTGACCTCGCCTTTGGAACACCCTCTCCCTTAAGGGTCACCTGGCACCTACTTTGCTTTCTATTAGGAGCCAGGCTAATACACACATATTTACCCAGGTTTTTAACTAGGCGTGTTATCTTATTAGCTTTTTGATGGTTTTCTTCTGTTTTGTGGACATTTATAATGGCTTGTTTTTAATGGCTTTTAAAAAGCTTTTTAAAATGGTTTATTCTTTTGCTACTTTAATTTTTAATAGTAAGCCACCTTGTGCAGGACTCTGAAGATATGCATAGAAATATTCTAATTGAATAAATTAAATATATAAACAATAGCTTTAATTATTTTTAATTTAGAAGAAGAAGAAGAGGAAGAGGGGGAGGAGGGGGAGATTGGATTTATACCATGCTCTTCACTACCGGAAGGAGTCTCAGAGTGGCTTACAATCCCTTTCCGTTCTCCTCCCCACAACAGACACCCTGTGAGGTGGGTGGGGCTGAGAGAGCTCTCTCAAGAAGTGCCCTTGAGAGATCAGTTCTGAAAGAACTTATGACTGACCCAAGGTCACACCAGCAGCTGCACATGGAGGAATTGGGGATCAAACCTGATTCTCCTAAATTAGAGTCCGTGCTCCTAACCACTACACCAAACCGGCTCTTAATTATTAATTTTAATCAGTTCACTTTTTAGATTCAGAGTGGCTAAGAAACTATCTTTTCCTCTCACCGTTTCTTCATCAAGAAAAAAAAATATTCCTGTTCATGTGGCAGTGTTTCTCTCTGGTTGCAACATAACTGGGTTGTGTTGCAGGACACATAGCTTTAAAAAGGCAGCTGAAATGCCTCCACTGTAATCAACAGGCAGAGTGCTGGTGTCTTGCTTCATTAAATGCCTTGCCTCTACTTCAGCATCGGCATAAATGCCCAAAGTAGTAATGAAAGCGACCCAGGTCACATCCTGAGAACACTATAGTGGAAGTAAGCTTCACTGAATAAAATGGGACCTACTTGTAAGTAGATCTGTTTAGGATTATTTGATTGCCTAAAATTGTTTGCAATTAAGATTGTATAAATAAAAAGGCTTTTCCAGAAGGAAAACTGAGGTGAATAAGGGTCTCAAAGGGAGCAATTTCCCACAAATACCCCTTCCATAGGCCTCTGGATCCTCCTTCTCTGTAGGGTTGACAGCTCTGGGGTGGAAAATTCCTGGAGAGTTGGGAGTGGAGCCTGGGAAGGGTAGAGCCTGGGGAGGTGAAGAAGCTCAGCAGAGATGCAATGCCATAAAGTCTACCCTCTAAAACTACCATTTTCTCCAGAGGAATTGATCTCTGTAGTCTGAGGATCAGACATAACTCTGAGAGCAATCCAGAGACCCCACTTGGAAGCTGGCCACCCCACACAAGGGAGATGGTCTGACTATACAGAACTTAATGAACTAACAACCAGTGAGCATAGTCAGGCACACAGCTGGTGGCTTCAGTTCTGTGACACTAACTATTCTGCAGAAGAACAATTGTGAACCCCCAACTCTGAAACTCGAGAGTAAAAAAAAATTGCTTATTATTTATGTGGGGAATTATTTTGCTGCCAACTCCCCCCATGTCATCGCTCAAAGTCCCCTATTCCCTAGGAGCAGCATTTTGTGGAGATGAGGCACCTGTAGTGAGACAAGGAAGCACTGTTGTAGTGAGAAAGTGCTGTTATAGTGAGACTAGGAAGGCAGGAAAGTGCTGATGGGTAATTTAGACTATCTCCAACCTATTAATCCAGATTTTAAACCAAGATGTTAAAAAGATCACCTAGGTGCTAATGAAAACAGCAGTGATACATTTCCTGCTGCTCTCTCCCCAATAATCACAAGCAGGGGTCATTTCCTGCAGGAGTGCACAGGAGCGGAGCTCCAGCAGTAAGGAGTCCAGGGGGTGTGGCACATGCAGCAAGCCCCGCCCCTGCTCCCAGCAGCCCTCAGTCAGGCCACAAGGAGCAAGAAGCAACCAGGGAAGTTGCAGAGCTCCCCCCCCCACCTTCAGGTACAAGCTCTCCCTCCTCTGTGAGGACAGATCTGCAAGTCCCCCCCCTAATAGCTAGCAATCCAAAACAGTCCAGTGGAGCCTGAGCGGTGGGTGTTGCCTTCTGACACACTTCCGGTGATGTCAGGGGGTGTGGCATATGCAAACAAGTTATGCTAATAAGTTATGCTAATGAGCTCCTGCACCTCTTTTTCTACGAAATGACCCCTGATGACAAGAACACTAAACTGACATCTAACAAACTAACAATGCAATCCAATGGAGAGTTAATCTCCATACAGTCAGTAGATAAATGTCTTCCTTCAAGAATCAGGGCAGCAAGCCCTCTCAGTATCAATGTGAGTGGCATGATGATGATATTGAGAGCCCTCTAACACATCTCAGTATAGTCAATCTCAATAAAGTAGAGTGAGGTCCTGGGATGGAAGTGCTGATTTCTGAGACAATGCAATGATGTCACACATTTAACTTATTAGATATAGGGGGGGGAGAGAAGAGGGACATGGGGCTGCTGCTTTTGGGAGCAGCCATGCAGACTCTATAGTGTTTAGTTTCACCTTCAGAGACATAGTTGCAGTTTGTGTACCTTTTGGTGTGGTTTTCTTAATGTTTATATTATTTGTTCCTAATTTATCAGAAATCCTCTAGTATGAAGCTTCTTTTAAAAAAGAAAATCATACAGGTCTGAAATCTGTGGTGAACCCACAAGATTGGTAATCTCAATATGTAAAACTGCAACCAACAGTCATATAGCTAGCTACCAAGGACAGCTCTAAGAGAAAGATTTACATGTTTCATTTTTTAAAAAATCTCATTATTACTGAGCCTGCTGCACATACTAACTATTGTTTCCAAAGATACCATGGTTCTATATAAAAGGTCAGAACTGAAGTGTAATGGGGGAAAACAAACAAGTTAACTAATTATAGCTTACAATTAAGCTATAAATATATTGTGCCGTTACACAGAAAATAGGTATAAGTGAAAGGTTAAGCATGAAAAGTATGTCTTTATTCTGAAAAAATGTGGAAATCTAAAAGAGATTATTCCTAAATATTTTGAGATGCTGCCAATATCAGGATTAAGGAAACTGTAGAAGACATTCTAAAAGCAAAACCCAGTCACTTCCCGTATATTAATGACCAGACAAAATTGTAATTTGTTCCTGTATCTCAGCAGCTATAAAGAGCTGAAATTTAATGCCAATAAGAACTGCAGGTTTGTACACAGCTAAAACTGCACACAAAAAATAAGGGGCCATTTGGGAAACAATACCTTGGAAAACAAAGTACACATTTTTATTTGGGGGAAATTCCAGGTCAAGCTAAATTCCAATTTGGGGTGTATGGAGAAAGCCCCACAAAACTGTTTTGGTTTGTTGTGGCAGAAATAATTCAGTACTATGAAACTTCCAATGCTTGAAAACCCACTTTGACATTAGGCAGAAGGCATCTTTTGCGTAGATTCAGCCCTCCCCTTTTTACATCTATATATATAGAAGAAAGTCCCCT
>NW_015159720.1:0-2628 GCF_001447785.1 Gekko japonicus
TTGATTCCTGGTTATAAATTATATTGGAATTATGGGCTGGAGGTGGGGTGGCTATGTATGTCAGAGAGGGCATACAGTCCAGTAAGATTGAGAAGGTAAGAGAAGTGGATTCACTTCTGGAAATGCTATGGGTCAAAATAGTGGGCCCAAAAAGAAAGTTAACACTGGGAGTTTGTTATTGCCCACCAGATCAAAAGGTAGAAGATTATAAAATGATGAATGAATTAAAGATAGCAGCTAGATAAAATAACTGTGTCATAATAGGTGATTTTAACTACCCACACTTTGTGCTTTCATGCCAATAAAGGTTTTGTGTTTGTTGTACTTGTTGAACTACCCTCACATTGGTTGGGTCAATATGTGTTCAAGTTAAGAAAAAGAGACTGAGTTTCTAGACACTCTCAATGACTGTGCTATGGAGCAGATGGTCACAGCAGGGGAGAGGCAATCCTGGATTTGGTCCTAAGTAATGCCCAAGACCTGGTGAGAGATGTAAAAGTGATTGCACCGCTTGGGAACAGTGACCATAATGTTAAGGAGTTCAACATTTGTAGAAATAGGGAGTTGCCCAAAAAGACTGACACAACCACTTTTAACTTTAAAAGGGGTAACTTGTCTTGTCTCCGTTACCTGTTAATGTTCTTTGAGGGGGTGAACAAACATGTGGACAAGGGGGACCCAATAAATGTTGTTTACCTCAACTTCCAGAAAGCTTTTGATAAAGTTCCTCATCAAAGGCTCCTAAGTAAGCTCAATAGTCATGTGATTAAAGGAACTCTTGTGGTGGATTTATTTAATAATATCATAGAGAAAGGAAAATTGCCACAAACTTGGCAACAATCAGAAATAATTTTAATCCCTAAACCTACAAAAGATGCAACACAAGCAGCGTCATATAGACCAATTACACTTTTAAACACAGACTCAACATTTTTTACCAAAATTATAGCAAACAGGTTAAAACAAATTTTACCAGAATATATAAATAAGGACCAAACAGGTTTTCTACCTCAAAGAAACCTTATAGAGAACATTAGGAAAACCACTGATATAATACAACATTGTGAAAATAAAGGCATAGAAGCTATTCTCCTATCATTAGATATGGAGAAAGCTTTTGACAGCATCAATATAGAATATCTAAATATAGTAATACAACTAATGGGATTTGGAAGCAAATTTCAAAGAAAAATACAAGCACTATATTCAAACCCAACAGCGACAATAACATTGAATAAATATAACTCTAATAATATTCAACTACAAAGAGGCTCAAGACAGGGGTGTCCCCTGTCCCCACTTTTATTTATAATGGCTATGGAACCTCTGGCAGAAATAATAAGGTTAAACAAAAACATACAAGGCCCAAAAATAAATCAACAAGAACACAAACTGTCTATATATGCAGATGATTTACTACTATATATAATAAATTGTTCAGGGTGGTTGAAACCAGGAAGGATTCTGAGGCACTCCAAAGGGCTCTGTCAAGGATGGGCGAGTGGGCGTCAGCATGGCAAATGGGCTTAATGTGGCCAAGTGCAAAGTGCTGCACATTGGGGCCAAAAATCCTAACTATAAATACACCTTGATGGGGTCCAAACTGGCAAAGACTGACTGAGAGATTTTGGAGTTGTAGCAGATAACTCACTGAAAATGTTGAGACAGTGCGGGACTGCAATAAAAAAGGCCAACACTTTGCTGGGGATTATTAGGAAGGGAATGGAAAACAAATCAGCCAGTTTCATAATGCCTCTGTATAAATCGATGGTGCAACCTCCTTTGGAATACTGTGTGCAATTCTGGTCACCACATCTCAGAAAGGATATTATCACAATGGATAAAGTGCAGAAAAGGGCAACTAGAATAATAAAAGGGTTGTAACACTTTCCTTATGAAGAAAGGTTAAAGCACTTGGGGCTCTTTAGCTTGGAGAAACGGCGACTGAGGGGTGACATGATCGAGGTTTACAAGATTATGCATGGGATAGAGCAGGTAGAGAAAGAAGTACTTTTATCCCTTTCTCTTTTTTTTTATAACAGATTTTATTAGTTTCATAGAAAGATCCTACACAGAAACGAAATGAAAAGACACAAAAAACAGAATAGACACACTACTAACAGAATGGATACTATACTCTTACAGCAATATTTGTTACTATATACTTGTAAGCTCAACAAGCGAGTGCAAAAGTCAGTACTGGGATACAATCTCAAAAATGACAGAATGATTTTGGTCCGATTTCAAGGCAAACCATTCAACGTCACAGTAATCCAAGTCTATGCCCCAACCACTGATGCAGAAGAGGCTGAAGTGGACCGGTTTCTATGAAGACCTACAACACCTCCTAGAACTAACACCAAAAAATGATGTCCTCATCATCACAGGGGACTGGAATGCTAAAGTAGGAAGTCAAAAGGTAACTGGAATAACAGACAAGTTTGGCCTTGGAAAGCAAAAAGGAAGCAGGGCAAAGGTTAACAGAGTTTTGTCAAGAGAACACACTGGTCATAGTGAACACCCTTTTCCAACAACCTAAGAGGCGACTCTACACATGGACATCACCAGATGGGCAACACCGAAATCAGATTGACTATATAATTTGCAGTCAAAGATGGAGAAGCTCTA
>NW_015159720.1:3563-8360 GCF_001447785.1 Gekko japonicus
TCTTTCTCTCCCCCCCAAGTCAATCCCCCTTCTTTCTCCCCCCAAGCCAAAAACCCAGTCTCTTCCTTTGCCCCCCAAGCCAATCCCCCCTTCTTTTTCCCTACCTTTGAGCCCAGCAGTGGTGGCAGTGCCTGGGAGTTGCTTCAAGCCTGGAGCAGCTCCCGGTGGTGGCCAGGTCTGAAGCAACTCCTGTTGTCTGTTGCAGCCAGGCCCAGAGTCTCTCCCAGTGTTCCCCGCTATTGTAGCCCCACCCAGAGTCTCTGCTGGTGTTCTGCACCACTGCAGCTTGGCTTGGAGCCTCTCCCGGTGTTCCCTACTGCTGCAGCTGGGCCCGGAGCAGCTCCCAGTGTTCCTTGCTGCTGCAGCTGAGCCTGGAGCCTCTCCTGGCATTCCCTGCCAGCTTGACTGGGCCCACAGCGGCTCCTATCATTCCCTGCCAGGCCTCTGCAGCTGGGCCTGGATCAGCTCCACAGAAGCAGCAGCAGCCTGGCCCTCAATGATAAGTTGTGTTGTCTGTGCATGCGCAGACAACACTTTTTATTTTGGGGGGGGGCTTAAACCCCCCATTTTTAAGTTTTCATGGGGCCATCCAAGTTTGCAGAAAAACTTGTTTGGGGTAAGTATACCCCCTATCTGCAGATTTAGATATCTGCACATAGGGTACTGTTGAGAATTAGATATATAGATGGTCCTCTTTGCAAGTTATTCTAAGGAAAGCCTTTAATTTGACCTACTAAATGCTTCTTTAATTGATGTCTGGGCATGTTGAACACTCTTCTACAAACACTATAGTTTATTTGTTTCACCAAAATAAACTTTGCTGTCTCTGCAATTACACAAGAAAAATCCTGTGATATTGATATTCATTTGTGAGAAATACTCTGGGCAGCAGCCAACGTGTAACCTTTTGTAACAGGTGCAAAAGTGGGAAACCAGAAAATTACTTAGATTGTGATTTGCTGTTGTTTGAGTAAACTAAAAGCTATCTAGCTGCACGTTGAAAAAATAGTGTGCAACTGTCCAAGTGAAGCTTTTATGGGCTATTATTTAGCAAGTATTGTTTTCCCCACTAGTGCACCCCCCAAATTCATTTTAAGAAACTTATAATTATGCATTTAAGCAATAATTTGTGAATTCTGATGTAGTGATATAACATGTGCCAGCTGGCATAAATTTGGCAACCATTTCTCTTGCCTTTTTTTTTAAAAAAAATCTTCTGTTAATGGAAGAAAGGAAATTCACCGAAAACAGCTGAGCATCTGGAGTGACTGCATGGTAGCTCTCACATATGCAAAGACTCTTGATTATTGTGAGTGCAGTCTGAATGTTACAGTTACAGAGTACCAAAAGTTTTGGAAGGTCATTTGCTCCTATCACACCACATGAATGTGGTAAAGAGTTTGAACCGAGAGTGGACAAACAAACACAAGCTGAATTTCAAGGGTGCTTTTTTTTAATGCTGCCTCACCAGAGTCTTTGCCAAGAACTATACAAATAGTCTTCAGAAGTATTAAAGTAAAAAGGTATCGAGCACATGCTGTCCAGACTCCTGTTCTGACCCCTGGTATCTCATTGGTCTCTGTCTCTCAGCTATGCAGAAGTACTCAGTGGAATGCAGTAAAGGGATAGAAAAGAGCAGCCAGGTGATTATACTAATTTTTTACGATCATACTTTAATCGATCTGATCCCAAAACAAGAAGAGCAGGATAAATGAAAGGAACTTCATTGTAAGTCATTGATGTGATTCTTAGCTTTCGGTGCTTTCTGTACTCTGATACGAATACTCAGTTACAAGACATATATACAGCGTCTGAGCCTTGCCTATGTGTATTTTTATACTCCCCTTACTCCTCTACATTACTGTCTGGCCCCTATGTGCTTTGTGGGAGGAAGAGTGATAATACATGTAGGTGCAATTTATGTTTGAAATGATGATTGTGTATTTTGTAGCTGATTATTACTGGCCTTACTCTGAAGATAAATCCAGGTGGTCTGCCATGTAGGTCTGAAGCAGTAGAACAAATTTAGAGTCCAGTGGCACCTTTAAGACGAACAAAGGTTTATTAAGAACATAAGAACATAAGAGACGCCAATGTTGGATCAGGCCAAAGGCCCATCCAGCCCAACACTCTGTATCACACAGTGGCCAGAAATACCAGTGCCATCAGGAGGTCCTCCAGTGGGGCCAGGACACCAGAAGCCCTCCCACTGTTGACCCCCCACAAACACCATGAAGACAGAGCATCACCTGCTCCAGAGTCCTTATCTATACCTTGTGGCTAATAGCCACTGATGGACCTCTGCTCCATATGCTTATCTAATTCCCTTTTGAAGCTGTCCATGCTTGTAGCACCCACCACTTCCTGTGGCAGTGAATTCCATGTGTTAATCACTCTTTGGGTGAATAAGTACTTCCTTTTATCCGTTCTAACCCGACCGCTCAGCAATTTCATGGAGTGCCCACGGGTTCTTGTATTGTGAGAAAGGGAGAAAAGTACCTCTTTCTTTACCTGCTCTTTCCCATGCATAATCTTATAAACCTCGATCATGTCACCCCTCAGTCGTCTTTTCTCCAAGCTAAAGAGCCCTAAGCGCTTTAACCTTTCCTCATAGGGAAAGTGTTCCGACCCTTTTATCATTCGAGTTGCCCTTTTCTGCACTTTTTCCAAAGCTATAATATCCTTTTTAAGGTGTGGTGACCAGAACTGCGCACAGTATTCCAAATGAGGTCGCACCATTGATTTATATAGGTTCCTGGTTATCATCTATTTCAGTTCAACTGGGGGGAAACAACAACATACATAATAAATATGTTAGAACTTGAGACTGATGTGCCCTTATGTGATAACCAGAAACTAAGCTTGTCATTCTTTTGATCTGTTAAAAAATGTGTCCTCACTATTTTGCATGCTAATTTAAGAAACCACTCCTATATATACAACTATGATCTGTAATTCCATTTCATCATCTGACAAAGTGTGCATGCACATGAAAGCTCACACCTTGGATAAAACTTTGTTGGTCTTAAAGGTGCCCCCCTGGACTCTTAACTTTGTTCCACTTCTGCACCTTACAGCTCCAGTAAAGGGACAGGCCATTTTTTCTCCAGACCGTTGGTAAGCCTGCTACTGGTTTTATGAAGTGTAGAAGCACAGGAATTCCCACCCCCGCCCTCCCTATTCGGTGCTTCAAAGCCTGCCAAAGCTTCCAGAAGTGACCCTGGAGCTCCAGGCCACGCTCAGGTCCCTTGGCCACTTCAGCCCTATCGCAGAGGCTGAAGTGGGAAGTAAGTACCATGTTGGCCTCCCGACCAGGGGTGAATTTCACACTCTGCCAAGATGCCCTGCCTGGTCAAATATCAAAGAGGCCCTTCAGAAGACAGCGGGAGAGGCCCGGAGGTGCAAAGCAGCAGTTCCCGGATAAGCGCAGTCAAGTCTCAGTGGCTTATGGCAACCAAAGTGGGTTTTCAAGGCAAGAGACGAGCAGAGGTGGTTTGCCACTGCCTGCCTCTGCAGAGCATCCCTGGACTTCCTTGGTGGTCTCCCATCCAGATACTGACCAGGACTGACCCTGCTTAGCTTCTGAGATGTGCCGAGATCAGGCTCGCCTGGGCCACCCAAGTCAGAGGACTTCGAGGTTCCTCAAAAACTGATTGGGGATGGCCCAGCCTAGCCTCATCTCATCAGACCTCAAAAGCTAAGCAGGGTCAAGCCCTGGTTAGGACTTGGATGGGAGGCCACCAAGTCGAGGGTTACTATGCAGAGGCAGGCAACGGCAAGTTACCTCTGCATGTCTTTTCCCTTGAAAACCCTACGGAGTCACCTGACTGCAACCCGGCGGCCCTTTCCGCAGAATTCATTCCCCATCGCTGCTTCCATTTGACACCTAAAGGATGTTTCATTTCAACATTTGAGGGTGTTTATTTAAAAGTATCAGTGGCCCTTCCCAGGAGGAGGGGTATGTTGAAGTCACCCTCCCCCCATGTCTCAAACTCCCTGCCAGGCAGAGAAGTCCATGAAAACACATTTATTTGGGCCATGCAAACTACAGTGGCCTGCAGTTTCCTTCAACCAGGTGCTGTTCCAGCCCTCCTGTTCCTGTCCCTGCTCGTCCCCGCGGCCCTTGAGCCTCCATTCTCACTCTCATCTCTTCCTGTCATCCGGAGATCAGTTTTAATTCCAGATCTCCAGCCACCATCTGGACATCTGGAGGTTGTATCAATATAAAGACACTCCATGAATGAATTATGAACAAAAGCAGAAAGATTATGTTGTACAAAACAATTCAGTTTTAAATCTTTGTAAAAGTTCAACAAACCGTTATATATTCTTAAAGAGCTAGGATCAAAAAGTACTTGATACAAAGGGAAAACTCTAAATAAAGTCCACAAATCCTTTGTATAAAAAACTTCAGGAGAACAAAGGTTCTACATCTTGCAGGAGTAGCAAGTATACACGGCTGGCTTCACTGCCGCGTTCATGTTCTGGTTCTTCAGATAGCTGGTACTCTTTATCTGTGAAATGAAATAAAGTTTCAAAAATTCTTCTTCAACTAGTTTTCCAATCGCTCCACTGACATGTTCTCTTTCTGCTGATTAGGCTTCTACCACTATTGTATCAAGTACTTTTTGATCCTAGCTCTTTAAGAATATACTAGCAGTAAAGCCCGTTGTGAAAGCAATACAACGAAATCTAGAAAGAGGCTCTGGGGCAGTGCTCTTGCTTTGGGCAAACAGTGTCAATTTGCTGTGGTCACCTCAGCAGGGTATAATGACAGAGTCCACTGTTTTCTCCAGA